>NC_135751.1:2455000-2710000 GCF_041903045.1 Epinephelus lanceolatus
ACAACGTGATTTATAGTCACTAGCCCTGTTGTAGACTACAAATCTAGTAGTTCTTCTATCTTTTTGGGCACAAGGACTGGATAACCCTGATCTGTTCAACAATGGCAGCGGATCAACAAAATAAGATCTCTCTGCAAACTTTATGGGACGGCATACAGCAGATCAAGACAGATATGCTCGCTCATCTTGATACAAAAATTGATCCCATACAAACAAAACTGAGCAGCATCCAGATGTCCCTGGAGACTCTTGGTGAACATGTTGCTTTACTAGAGCACAGGGTCGGAGCAAATGAGGACGGCATACAAGAGCTTTAGCTACATGTGAGTTACCAGTAATGTGGAAATATTCACAAATTACCCCGATACATAAAAGTGGTGACATCATTGATCCAAATAACTATAGGCCTATATCGATAATCTGCACTATTGCAAAAGTATTTGAAAAACTAATTTTTAATAAATTATCTCATTATTTTAAGATTAACAATATTCTATCATCATTTAAATCCATCATTTATCAAAATGCATCCAAAACTAATCTTCTACCACTCATCACTGCATACAATAATCTCTGTAGATTTGCTCTTGGTTGTTCATATTATACTCGTCACTGTGCTATGTACAATTTACTCAAATGGCCCACACTCAATATAAGAAGACATATTCATTGGTTACAACTCATTTATAAATGTATACATTTCAATTATCCTCAGTATCTACAAGAACTTTTGATCCCATACTCCTCAAGATATCAATTAAGGCACTCAACACAATACTACTTCTTTACTCCTTCAGTCAAAAGAACAATTGGAAAAAAAGCATTTTTGTTTAAAGCCCCTTCAGACTGGAATAATTTACCATTAGATATACAATCCTTGACATCATTTCACATGTTTAAATATGGTTTGTCTTCTTACTTTGAGCTAAATTGCACATGTTTCAGATGATACTGTATCACTGTATTTTCTATATTCTTTACCAAATTATTTATCCTTTCTAATAGTTTTGCTAGGCATGCATCTGTTTGTCAATGGCCTATTGCTGGCCACCTAGTGATTGTGTTTAGTTTTGTTTCATATTCGTCTCTCTGATGTTTATGTGTTGATGTGTGTTGTATTAGTTGTCGTTTGTATGTAAGTCTACTGTTGATCGTTGTTCTGTTTTGTTCTTGAATGTATTGTATGTTAGGATCCCCTCGAAAACGAGGTGATTCACCTCAAGGGGTTTATCCTAATAAAATAAACTTAATCATCAACCAGAGTTGCCATCATTTCATGTCCTTCTATGTGCCTGTATTTTATATTAATTTTTATATCAATGAAAAAAACAAATCCGTGTTACTAAATTCTTACATTTTTACATCTATCTCAGCATAGCAAGTTGGAAGTTGACATATTCTACCATATATGAAGAGGGGAGACTCTCTGGAATCTGGCAATATAAGAACCATGATGGTGGCACATTCTGTCACTTCACAGTTGTCCAAAACATGTGGTTTGTGCCAGGCGGACATGATTGCCAGTATTTTTTCATTATTGCAAGAAATTCCATTGACTCATTCACAAGTCAAAAATGTGTTTTATCTGAAAGAAACATGCAATATTTACATCTAAGATAATAGGGGGGACATTTTGGGCATTGGAGGGGAGGGGGGGGACATGTCCCCCTCAATGTATATGGTGACTACGGCCCTGTCATGCATGCATAATTAGGCTACAGTTGTCTGGGTGCGCAAAGGTGAAGTACGCTGGTCTTGTCATACAAAGTTTGACGAGTGTCAACTGGACAATATGGAGATGGACTACAAATGTGGATAGACAGGGAGAAACACATGCAAGCCTAAGATGTGGTAAGATACGATATTCCTCACTATATGAAGTGACTGATAAGATGGATTGTAAAGAAATTCGTCAGGTTTTTATTTTGTAGACAATCAATCCGTATTTATAGCATGATGGGATGACAGCACAATGATGTGGTATCACTGGAAAGCTCTAGTCCTGCGCTTTCATGTGATATGCGTGGCATTTCTGTGCGAGCCTGCATTCGCGAGTAATCCATCTAAGAGTAATGTGTGTGCAAAGCTGCATGAAAGCTCTGTTATTCATGATTTTAGTGTAAATTTCTCATTTTTTTTCTCTGTGAAAACATTGGACTACCGACAAGTGCTTGGCCTTGTCAGAACGCTACAGTTCCACTGTTTCACGTGATATATGTGGCTTCTCGCTATGACACACGGTCGCGGAAAAAATCAATAGAGAAGAACAGGTGTGAATTTGGACGCACTGTGCGTCGTTCAGGCCCATAGGGTTAAAAATTCTCCAGCTAATTCAGAATGCAGCGGCACGTGTACTAACAGGAACTAAAAAACGAGATCACATTTCTCCTGTTTTAGCTTCTCTGCACTTGCTCCCTGTTAAATCCAGAATTTAATTTAAAATCCTACTGTTAACTTATAAAGCTCTAAATGGTCAGGTTCCGTCATATCTTAGAGAGCTCATAGTGCCATATTATCCCACCAGAGCACTGCGCTCTGAGAATGCAGGGTTTCTCGTGGTCCCTAAAGTCTCCAAAAGTAGATCAGGAGCCAGAGCCTTCAGCTATCAGGCTCCTTTCATGTGGAATCATCTTCCTGTTGCGGTTCGGGAGGCAGACACTGTCTCCACATTTAAGACTAAACTTAAGACTTTCCTCTTTGATAAAACTTATAGTTATGGCTGGCTCAGGCTTGCCCTGTACCAGCCCCTAGTTAGGCTGACTTAGGCCTAGTCTGCCGGGGGACCTCCTATAATACACCGGGCACCTTCTCTCCTTCTCTCTCTCTCTCTCTCTCTCTCTCTCTCTCTCTCTCATATCCTGTTACTGCATCTTGCTAACTCGGCCATACTGCATGTCACTAACTCGGCTTCTTCTCCGGAGCCTTTGTGCTCCACTATCTCACAGATTAACTTATATCGCAGCGGTGCGGTGTCTGTTATTATACACATATGATTATTGTCACATACATATACTATCAGATATTAATATTTACTTTCAACATATTGTACCACAATAGCCAGAATAATTATAATATTATTACTTTCAGTAATGTTGTTGTAAGCTACTGTCATTACCGTCTGTCTCTGTCTCTCTTTCTGTCTCATTGTGTCATACGGATTACTGTTAATTTATTATGTTGATCTGTTCTGTACGACATATATTGCACGTCTGTCCGTCCTGGAAGAGGGATCCCTCCTCAGTTGCTCTTCCTGAGGTTTCTACCGTTTTTTTTCCCCGTTAAAGGGTTTTTTGGGGGAGTTTTTCCTCATCCGCTGCGAGGGTCCTAAGGACAGAGGGATGTCGTATGCTGTAAAGCCCTGTGAGGCAAATTGTGATTTGTGATATTGGGCTTTATAAATAAAATTGATTGATTGATGTACAGAGGCATCGCCTGGCTGCAGCAGCCGTGGGTTCGGTTCCGGCTTGTGGCCCTTTGCTGCGTCAGTCCCCACTCTCTCTCCCTCTGTCTCCCAATTTCACTCACTGTCCTGTCCATTAAAGGCAAAAAGCACACAAAAATAATTATTAAAAAACAAAAATTAAATTACTGTCTCTTCTCTTCCCTCGCCGTCCTGCCCCCCCCCGCCCCCCCCCCCAAAAAAACCCATACAGCCTCCTTTACCCAGACCGCTCCCTGGTTTACCACTGGTATCCAACAGCTGAAAACTGCTGGTCGTTGACTGGAGCAGCTGTGCAAAAAGACTGGACTTTCAGTACATACCCAAATATACACTGAACATCTACATCAATATAAGAATGCTCTTTCCACTGCCAAATCCCCGTACTACTACAACCTCATTAGTACGGCCAAAGATAACATAGCCCTGTTCACAACAGTCAGTCACCTACTCCAACCTCCTAAAACCCTCACCCCGAACACTTCTACTGACCAATGCTTTGCCTTTCTGGACTTCTTCATTAACAAAATCAACACCATCCACATACAGCTGCAGTAGTCATTCACTTCCTCAAAGGATCCACCCTGGATGCTTAAAACAGGCCAATCACTCATCAGCCCCCTCTCTAACTTCACCCCTCCAACAGAAGAAACCATCTCTGAGCTCATCTGCAAAGCAAGACCACCCACCTGTCAGATCAATCCCCTTCCCACTACTCTCCTAAAAGCCTGCCTGCCATCCGTGTCCCCCATGATCACTGCAATAATCAACTCCTCCCTTACCTCTGAAACTGTACCCTCCACTCTCAAACTGGCTGCAATTACACCCACCTTCAAAAAAACAGGTGCTGACCCAGCTGACCTTAACCACTACAGGCCAATCTCTAACCTCCCCTTAATTTCAAAAATCCTGGAGAAGGTGGTTGCCGCTAACTTCAGTCCCACCTTGACTCAAACAACCTCCACGAACCCTTCCAATCTGGTTTCCGCCCAAAACACAGTACTGAAACAAACCGGGTTAAAATCACCAATGACCTCCTCTGCGCAGCTGACTCTGGACTGCTCGACATTCCTTATCTTCCACGATCTCAGTGCTGTGTTCGACACCATCTCCCATCATCTACTCCTGGAACACATGGCTGATATTGGGATCTCTGGTGTTGCACTTTCGTGGTTCATGTCCTATCTCACTGACAGACAATAGTTTTTCCAGATGAGGAACCACAAGTCAACGTGTTCTGCTGTTTCACTGGGTGTCCCCCAAGGATCAGTATTGGGTCAATTATTATTTATCATCTACCTCATTCCCCTGGCCACAATCCTCCATCACGATGGTGTTAATTTCCACTGCTACGCAGATGACACACAGGTCTACATCTCATCTAAACCATCCACTGCCCTTCCTCCCACCTCCCTCACCACCTGCCTTAAGGACATCAGGAGTTGAATAAGCAGGAACTTTCTGAAGCTCAGTGGCAGCAAAACCGAAGCCCTGCTCACTGGTTCCAAAAACACTGTGGCCAAAATTCAAAGCACCCAAGTCCCACACATCATCATTGATAACTTCCCTGTACCCTTTTCCAGCCATGTGAAGAGCCTCTGTGCCTTCCCACCAAACTCATGAGCAGGCTTCAGATCATCACCTGCACCAAATCATCTGACCACATCACCCCCATTCTCATCCAACTACACTGGCTTCCTGTTCATTACCAGATTGATTACAAAAACCTTCTGCTCACCTTCAAAGCCCTCCACAACCTAGCCCCCACCTAGGAGTACACCCCCTGCAGCTCCCTGCGCTCTTCCTCTGCTAGTTTCCTGACCGTCCCCACTTCACGCCTCACCACCATGGGTGCCAGGGCTTTCAGCTACACTGCTCCCAGGCTCTGGAACTCCCTATCTCCACACAGTCAACAGTCTGACAGCATAAAATCCTTCAATTCCAATCTCAATCCACTCAGTGTCCTTACTTATGTAAAATATGCTGCAATCCATGCTCTCTGTTATGGTTGTATAAGAAGTAGAGAGAACTGTGTGAAAAGGTTTTCAGTTTCAGAGCACAGTTGGCAGAGGAGCATAAAATTGATGGAGAAAAACTGTACAGCATGTAAAGGTTTGCACGTGGATCCACGAAATGAAAATATGAACCTTTAACTATGATGAGAATTGTCGGACACAATTAACACTGCCACAACTCCCATAGTTTTAGCAGTCCTTCACAGGCCCATCCTATGTTAAATATTGCCCCAACCAAAACACAGATCCTATATAGTGTACCTCTACAGGCATTGCCTTCAAGATATCACATACACATCCAAATGTGACTAACTATACCTGTGGCATTGAAAAAGTTACAACCACATAAGACTGCATTTTTCCAGAGTATGTATCATAGCTTCAGGTAAAACAGTCACCTCGTGAAGTCAAGTTTTGTTTGGGAAAACCGTTACATCAGCCACACACTGACGTTAATAAGTAATCAGAACTGGGAGGGTTTATGGTGAGGGTCAACAGATAAAAAGATGGATTGATCAAATATTACTGACCTGTTTGCCAACATCCTCCAGGGGTGTGGCCATAGTGTGCTCTGTAAATAGATGGAATTCATATATTAAACACTTTGTAAGAATTATGTAGTGCACTAACTAACCCTTTGTCATTTTACATCTGTGACTGAATTGTGAGAAGTGAGACAGGCCGGACTGGCCACTGGGAGAATAGGGAGAAAAACTGTTGAAAATCGCTGAATGAAATACAGGGTATGTTATCTTATATCATGAACTTATTTTATAGCTTTACAGATACCCCCCATTGAAGTGATTTCTGATTTGAGTAAAAGGAACGAGAGCAGCCGTAGGTATATAAGCTGTGCGCTTGCACTGCGTTCTTCAGTTGGCAGTTACACTCAGAGTAAAGCTACTAAAGGCCAGCCAAGTCACTGTTTGTTTTCATTCTGTCAGAATAAAACCATCCTCACCTTTTCTTAAAATATGTTCATCCTGGGTCCGTGATTTGTGGGTGTAACATATAAGCCTATTGACGTCAGTCGTTAGCCTCTTAGCTAGCAAGTGAAAATCACTGTTCATGGCAAACTAACATTTTCAACCTAGGTTAAGTCAACTGCATGGCTAAAGTTAGTTTACCGTAACATCAGTCATGGTAATGGGGATGCTTCAGCTCTTACAAGTGGGGTGTTTTGTCAGATAAGATAAAAAAATGGAAAATAAAAAACCCTTACGGGACATTTGGACACTTGCTAAGGGAATAGCATCATTTTGTAAATTTAATGCTACTATACACAACAGAATAAGCATTCTGGATACATTTTGATTTTGTCAATTTTAATTAAAACGGTTATTATTCATACTTATAATACATGATTGGATGGGTTTACTGAATACTGCAATTATAGTGCAATTATTATTCTTTCTCAGTTCTTCAGTTGACAACTGAAATATAGAAGTCTTACAAAAAATTTCACCTTATATAAAGTGGCGGCATTTTTTTTTTTATGGCAGTATAAGCAACGTGGCAGGAGGGAGAGCTGCACAAGAGTGAACAGAGCACAGATGATTTAAGGACACTGCCATGATCAAAGGGTTGCATTGGAAATGTATGCTGCAGTGGAAAGAAATTTCCATGTGAGTGGCGTTGACTCTTTGCTCTCTAGTTTGTAGGTTGGGTGCATTTTTAAAAACAAATACACCTAATTTACTAACTTATAATTTCTGATTACTCATTATGGCACCAGTATTGTATTCTCTAATTAATCAAATTCTATAAAAAAGGAGCAACTGTTTAGCTCACCTATGCCTTAAAACTATGGAGTTAGATTTGTCTCATTAATACCTGTAAATGCACAGAGGGTGATCTACAAATATTTCTTGATCGGCACCCGTTTCATAATTATGTGTGTGAACAGATCGACAATCTGCGTGTAAATGTGTAATCTGTAAATATAAAACACATTCCACAAATACAAAAAATATCTGTGAATACATTAAATTAATTTGCAAATAAATGAAAAGCATTTGTGAATATCTTCCTAACATTTACAACTTTCGAACAGGCATTTGTGAAATCAGTTTTTATTTGTGAATCGAAAAAACATTTGTGGATCTCAGTTCTTCGCGTGTGGATTTGCTTTTTACACACACGGATTTTTGAGACAAACTTTCCGCCGGTCCAAACGAAAATGCACTCGTATCACTCGGCCATCTTCGGACAGCACGTGATGACCCAGCTGATGACGTCATTTCCGCATGTGAAAGTAAGAGCATGCAGTCTTTCTATGGCTGTTTTTTGTTGTTGTTTTTTTAATAATAATCAGCAATAAGTAACGTGCATTCATTGTTTTATGTTAATGTCATACAGTGAGTATTAGTGTGTGTTTATTTGTTCTATGTATCTGGCACACTTTTGTATACATTTCTGTTTGAGTATGAAAGGCACGGTGGCTGCTTCTTCAGTTAGCAGTTATCAGCCAACTCATCCTTTATATTTTTCTTTTATTCTTTCGAGTAGGATTAAAGTCACAAAGCACTTCACATCTTATTATTAGTGTACTCTTACTAATGTAGTTGTAATGTCTGTGCTGACCGCATCGTGTTTAGTTAGATTACATCGTTTCAATGAGGTTACGTTAACTGTTGTAAGATATTACAAGTGGCAACACCCTACACCCACTTTTATACATTGTTAATAGACCAGAAGTCAGTACCATCCAACCTGTAAAGAGGGCCACGGTAGAAGATGCTGGTGAATGACATCCAGACATCTCTCCACAACCTTTCAATGCTAGTGTAATCAGTACAAAATTATGGGGTTTAAGATTTAGACATTTTCAGCACAGCATTTAAAAGATCATTTTATCATTAAACAATAATAGAAAATAAATACAGCTATTCATTAGGGCCGTAACGGTACATGTATTTGTGTCGAACCGTTCGGTATGTGACTTTCACTTCGGCACGACCCTGTACCGAATTATTGAGCGCAGGATATTATCTTATTTTATTTTGCTTTATTTTAATTACGTTTTTGCGAGCCGAACCATTTAAAATATCTAGTTCCCCGACGGACATAATTGAGTGATGGACCGAGTCCGACTGTAAATCTCCACTTTCACTTTGTGCAGCGCATTCTTGCATTTTGACAACATGGCAAGTGAGCCTGACGAACCTGAAGACCCACCCGCAAACCTTAAGTCCTCCGTTTGGGAACACTTTGGTTTCAGGGTAAAATATGAAGATGAAAATAAACAAGTTGACAAGACAAAAGCAGTGTGTCGACACTGCAGAACAGCGGTCAGGTATGTACTTGGAAACACGTCTAACATGCTAACGCATCTAAAGCGACACCACCCGAGTTTGAACGTTAACCAGCACGACTAGAAAAAGCAATCTGGTGCAAACTACGATATCGTCGTCATTTAAAAAGAAAAAGCGTTTCCCTGACCATTGCGCTAAAGAAATAACCAACGCCATTGGAGCTGAGTAAAATTGTTTAAGCTGCACTTTAGATATAAGCATGTTTTGTTTACTGCACTTTAACAAAGTGGGGAAGCTAAGTAAGTTCCTAGTAAAACTGAATCTGAGCAGGCTTTAAAGCTGACCAGCTGCACTATACTTTTTATTTTAATTGAGTAAAACTTATGTCTGTTTAAGCAGAAATTTATATTTATATTTTTCATTCAAAAAATGTGTTAAAAAAACAGCAGGATTTTATTTTTAACTTTTATATTTCTATTTTCATTCAAACAATGTGAAAAAGCAGGATTTTATATATATTTGTTTCATTCAAAAATTGTGTAAAGAGAGTTAACTGCTGTGGTGGTATGCTTTAATAAGGTTACCAATAAGTAAAAGATATTTAATAGTTGTCTATTTTTTTCATTACTGTACCGAAAAAAAAATGAACCGTGACTTGTGTACCAAGGTACGTACCGAACCGTGATTTTTGTGTACCGTTACACCCCTACTATTCATAAAATATATTTGTATTCATAAGAATGAATAAAAATGCAAAATATAAGTGTACCTACATCTGATCTAACACATGCAGTCTATGTTCTAACTGCTGAGTTTTCTAGTGTCAATAGAGCCATAAGTCATGATGACATAAAAACACTTTGACCAGTAGATGGCAGTAGCAGGTCTGCTGGCCAAACAAAGACAACTGCCAACTGATTATACATATAGAAAATACCAATTATGCTAAAAACAACAAATGGGGTACATGATTACAATAAATGCAATGGTAAGTGAAACATGACACAAGTTATCTTTTACAGGTTGGATGGTACTGACTTCTGGTCTATTAACAATGTATAAAATGCTGCACCCTGCTTTCGTGCCCCCAACCCACAACATGAATGTTTACTGTTGCCATGGCAGCAGATGCTGTTTCAGTAGCTAACGTTAGCTTAGCACAATCTACATATTAACAATGAACAATACAACTACAATATTACATTTCTAAACAAAAAGAGCTACCAACACCAACAGCTATTCTATCAAAGACCTTAACCAGGGTGTTGCCACTTGTCATATCTTACAACAGTTAACGTAACCTCACTGAAACGATGTAACCTAACTAAACACGGTGCGGTCAGCACAGACATTACAACTACAATAGTAAGAGTACACTAATAATAAGATGTGAAGTGCTTTGTAACTTTAATCCTACTCGAAAGAATAAATGAAAAATATAAAGGATGAGTTGGCTGATAACTGCTAACTGAAGAAGCAGCCAAGCCACCGTGCCTTTCATACTCAAACAGAAATGTATACAAAAGTGTGCCAGATACATAGAACAAATAAACACACACTAATACTCGTTGGATGACATTAACATAAAACAATGAATGCACGTTACTTATTGCTGATTATTATTAAAAAAAACAACAACAAAAAACAGCACATAGAAAGACTGCATGCTCTTACTTTCACATGCGGAAATGACGTCATCAGCTGGGTCATCACGTGCTATCCGAAGATGGCCGAGTGATACAAGTGCATTTTCGTTCGGACCGGCAGAAAGTTTGTCTCAAAAATCCGTGTGTGTAAAAAGCAAATCCACACGCAAAGAACTGAGATCCACAAATGTTTTTTCGATTCACAAATAAAAACTGATTTCACAAATGCCTGTTCGAAAGTTGTAAATGTTAGGAAGATATTCACAAATGGAATGTGTTTTATATTTACAGATTACACATTTACACACAGATTGTCGATCTGTTCACACACATAATTATGAAACGTGTGCAGATCAAGAAATATTTGTAGATCACCCTCTGTGCATTTTAGGGATGTAACGATTACCAATATTACGGTAAATCTCGGTTAATTTTTACACGGTAAGAATTACCGTTTATGTTTAAATTAATTGCATTATCGCAGTGGATTATCAGGATATGTAATAACAGCCTCATTCAAGTCTCGCGATGCAGGTGCTGCGTGAATGCGTAGCATGTGTAAACACAAAGAATGAAAACAAAGGCGGAAGGTGGTGATAGCGGCACTCAGGACATTTCCCCCCCCCAACTAAACATACAAAGTCTGAGGTCTGGGCGTACTTTGGGTTTCTGAAGAATGCCGAAGGACAGCCGGTGGAGGACAACTATCCTGTGTGCAGAACATGCAGAAAGAAAGTTGCTGCGAAGGGTAGCAACACGACAAATCTGCTGGCTCATCTCCGTGACCATCATCCACAGCTTTACAGCCAATGGAAGTTATGCCATGCAAACGTCAGTCATTGTGTGAGGGACTTCGGTTTTACTAAGATTGTCATAATGTGTAACTCTCGACGTATACGGGACATTTGAGCCGTATCTGTCCTCCTAAACGACGACTAGGTTTTCCGTTTTCGTTTAAGACACTTAGGAGCTAATACTAGCTGAGTAGCTAATAGCCGTATTAGCAGCTATGTTGCTAAGTGTTTCAAAACGAAACGGAGCTGAAAACACTGAGTGGAGCCGACAGAATATAAACCGACGTAATGTAACGCTAATTGAGATCAACCACGATTGAATCACTATGATTATGGTTATTGTATGGTGAGCTAGAATCGATATAGACGGCCAGTTATGCTTTCTCGACATAAGCTCAAGGAAACAGCATAAAACGCTGCCGTGTTAACCTTTGACCGAGAGCCTTAATGGGGGCTCTCGGTTTTATAAGGTTAATTAAATTCACTGCTCACAGTCATGACCTAACACACGCACACACACGAGAACATGCACTCCTTTTCTCATACAGGCACTCACATGCACACTTCTAATGTGTGAATTATTCTGTGTAATGATGACCATTGCCCTTAGGGTTTTTTTGGTTTCTCCTGCACATTTGTGATATCTATTCTATATATTGTATGTTTTTTGTTCTACTCTTGCATTGTTTTGTTTTATATATATTTTTCCTCTCGTGCTAATAAATAAATAATATATAAATTGTTTACATATTTTGCTGACTGTTAAAATGCACCAGACAAATAAGCTTTGTTTCTGTAATTTGTTTACATATTTTGTTCATTTAAAATAAATGTTTCTGTTGCTGTGCCAATCCCTTGCCCCTTTAATGTGAAAGTTTCATTTTAATGTAAGATTTTGGCTGTTAACATTTTAGTATGATAAGGAAGTTACAAGATTTAGTGAAGTTATTTCAATGTATCTATTTTTTGGACATTTTACAGCGCTTACAAAAATATTGCGATATTATCGTTTACCGTGATAATTTGGTCACTATAATCGAGATATCAAATTTTCCATATCGTTACATCCCTAGTGCATTTACAGGTATTAATGAGACAAATCTAACTTCATATAAAACAGCCGTACTGTTCTGTCTGATGAAACACAGAATAAAAGAGTTTCTCACCAGCATCCAAAGCAGAAAAACTAGACTCCCTGCTTCATGGTTGCATGCCTCCACGCACCAGTAAAGTTGCACTTACAGATTACATCCATGTCCGTGAAAACATGGATGCTTCACACACATCTTCCTACTGGTGGCACAGAAGATCTATACAATCAGCACAGTTTCAAGTTGGGCTCCCAAGATGAGTGTCATAAATTCGGTACCTGACCAAATGTCTCCCCGTCCTATTGAGTTATTTGACGACCAATTTGTAATCAGTTTGTTAAGTCCAAATGAATGTTTGTGCAAAATTTGGAGAAATTCCCTCAAGGTGTACCTGAGATAGTGCATTCACAAAAATAGGTTGGAAAGATGAACAACCTGAAAACATAACGCTTCTGGCCATGGCTATCACCAGCACGGAGGCATAAAAAGATAAAATTAAAGTAAAAAAACATCAACAACATGGGAACAGTCAACAGTGATTGATGTCATTTGGGTGAATGGCGAGGCCACTGACATAATGAACACCTACACGCACTAAAATCCAAATTCATGACTGAGCACCTTTATGAATATTTAATCTTATGTTGAAAAGTTTGTCCAGATATGTCAAATACAGATTTACTTTTGTGAAAAATGTATGATAATTGCGATAATCGTCAGATGAAATTATGAAAAAACAGTCAAATTTAGGCTCTTACCAATCTTTATAATGTTGTTTAAAGGCTTATCATCTTCATCATCTGTATCCCCCTCTTCTTGTTCCAGGACAGGGTTGGACTGTTGGAGAATGACAGGACAGACCACATCTCGGCCACTGTCCTCCTTAGGGTTTGTCCTCGGGCTAGGGAGTCAGAAGAAGAGCACGAAATCTATCAGTGGAAGACAGAAATATATAAACTAAAGCTGTAATTAACATTTTTATTCAACTTAATCTCTGTGGAAAAAGTTTAATATGAACATGCTACACCCTAACAGGTCTGTGACTGCTTAAAGGAGCAAACACTGTTCTTTAGGCTAAAATTGGTCCATCAATAGTTATTGTAGGAATAATTAACTGAAAATGTTACTGAAATTATAGACTGATTATAAATGTTAAAGAAAAACAGAATTAAGTTTATTTACACCCCAAAGTACAGTATTTATCTAATTCAGAACACAGCATACAGTCTGGTTGTACATAGTTGTACACACACACACACACACACACACACATACATATGTATATATATATATATATATATATATAATTTTTTTTTTTTTTTTTTTTTAATTTAACCTTTATTTTACCAGGAAATAGTCCCATTGAGATTCTGAATCTCAGGAGTCCTGGCCAAGATAGCAGCATAACAGTTCCACTAAAAACACAACAGGTTAAAACAGACAACATGAAACAAACAGTTGCAAAACAGTTGGCAATTCACTTCAAGACAGTATAATCACCAGCAGCGCTCAATAACAGGACATGTGCATTCAGTACTCAAATAGTCCTTAATCCTACTTTTAAAATGTTCCATACTTGGCAGGTAATCCATTTTAAAATGTCTCTGTAACTCACACCAGGACGAGGGTGCGAATACTTTGGTGAATACTCACCAAAGACAGTTCGTGTTCGAGGAACGACATACATAATTTGTCCATCTGACCGAAGATTACAGCTCCTGACGACTTTAGGAATCAAGAGAGAACATACATAAGACGCAATATGGCCTTATAAAGAAAAATGTACCAATGTTCCAATCTACGATTGTGCAAAGAAGGCCAACCAACACTCTCATACAAGCTGCAGTGATGAGTACGAAAACCAGAATCAGTTACAAATCTTAATGCTGCATGATACATTGAATCCAGCATTTTCAGAGAAGATAAATTTGCATGTATATATATATATACATATGTATATACACACACACATTATATATATATAAATATAAATAAATATATATATATATATACACATATATATATATATATATATATATATATATATACATATACATACTTATATATATATATATATATATATATATATATATATACTTATATATATATATATATATATATATATATATATATATATATATATATATATATATATATATATATATATATATATGTATATACACTTCCATCCATCCATCCATTTTCTAACCGCTTATCCTCTTGAGGGTCGCGGGGGGGCTGGAGTCTATCCCAGCTGACATTGGGCGAGAGGCAGGGTACACCCTGGACAGGTCGCCAAACTATCGCAGGGCTGACATGCAGAGAAAGACAACCATTCACACTCACATTCACACCTACGGACACTTTAGTGTCACCAATTAACCTATCCCCAATCTGCATGTCTTTGGACTGTGGGAGGAAGCCGGAGTACCCAGAGAGAACCCACGCTGACACGGGGAGAACATGCTAACTCCGCACAGAAAGGCTCCCACACCCAGGATCAAACCAGGAAGCCTTTTGCTGTGTGGCGACAGTTCTAACCACCACACCACCGTGTCGCCCCTGTATATACACATTAGGCTGAAAATGTCAAAGAAGTTTTGTAAATGAGGATGAGAGACCTGAAAGAATAACTCATCACATATCAGAACTAGGTGTGTTTGAGGTTGTGACAATCATACAATCAAATACAGAGCTCTCTCCATCTTGAACCAGTGGGTACATTCCTATCAACCTGTTATTCTGTACATAAAAAACCTGAGTAGATGTGGTCAAATATTCGACAAAAACAACAACAAAAAAAACAACCAAACTCAGACTACTGCAATAGCCCGGATTAGCGTTGTCACCTCCTCCACTCTATGGAGCCCCTACGGCTGTGTGCTCAGCCCTCTTTTGTTCACGCTGTACACCCATTAATGTAATCCCCAACACAGAGAGAACTCTGCTGTAAAGTTTTCAGACAAGACCACCATCATTAGCTAGATTTCAGACATCAATGAGACATCTAGCAGAGTGGTGCTTAGAGAACAACCTACTGCTCAACATCAGCAAAACCAAGAAGATGATCATTGACTCAATAAAAAGGAGGCATAGACACACAACCCTGTCTGCATCAGTGGATCTGAGATGGAGCAAGTGAACAGTTCTGTGTTCCTGTGATTTGGCTTCACAGAGAACCTGATATCTAAATATCTCTAAGAAAGCTCAGAAATTGCTGTAGTTCTCAAGGAAACTTACAAGGGCAAAATCCCTGTGCCAAGCTTTTGTTACTTTTACAGAAGAGCAATAGAAAGCATCGTGTCTGGAAACATTACAACTGGCATGTTGTGGCCTCCCAGGGCAGAAGGGCTCTTCAGCAGGTGATCATCATATTACCCATCCACTGAGCATTAGTGATATCAGTGAGGTTCCTGTACCCAGCCACAGCCTCTTTCCACAGGCTGAGACTCCTCACCGCCACACTCCACCATAGATAAATGACATGAAACTTCCTGTTATGCGTGTTTAGCAGATTAGCATACCCCTGCCTTTTATATTACCCTCATTCCAACTAAACTAAAGCCCCTCAAGGTATATATGTGTTTAAGGATTGGTATATAGTATGGCTGCCCCTTGAAAGTCTGAGCGTCCCACTGGGATCTGAACACTTCAGTCAGATAGACCTCACCAGTCATTTACTTTACTATGGTACCAAAAATAGTTTGGTGTTACTCTACGGTGTTTTATGTGACATATTCAGAGTGGTTTCATCATCATCCAACTAAATAGCAACGCATACTCTATACCAATGTCACATATAAGTATATAAGTAAGTCTTGGCCGATGGTGAGTTTTTGGGTAGTATTTTCAATGTTTTTATATTTTCCCTTGTAAGATTGCAGAATATCGTTTACATCCCACGCCACTGACATTTTACTGTCTCACCATCTCCGACACTTTCGGTACCGTTTCATCTCATATGGTATGAAGTAGCCTACTTCATTCATGGTTCTGATGATGTCGCTCGTAATTAACACCTCAGCCTCTTTCACATGAACACAGTCATGGCTGGATAGGAAAAACCAGAGTCATTTGAACTAGTTGGTAGCCAGCTTCATAGTACCGGTTATCCATATGGCGAATGTCACGGGTTAGTCAAGCCAGATAACACAAAAGATAGCCTGGGTAAGTTGAACTGGCTTTGTGGTACAGGCCTCTGGTCTGGTTTCAAACTATAACCATTATGGCACACACCCTCACAGAACAGCCCACCTTTTTTTAAACTGTTAACTGAACAAGATTTTCCATACCGATGCATGATGTCAAGGTCTCCGTCCTCATCCAAAAATGGTTCCACATTTCCTTTCCCGCCTTCCTCTCCATCTTTTCCTTGTGCGACTTTTGTATCTTTTCCCCCGTCTTCCTTTTTTTTATCGTATTCCTCCACCTCCTTCAAACCTTCCCCTGGATCATTTCTGTCATGCCTTTCACCATCTGACATGATCTTGAATTTAGAGATGAAGACTAAATGGATGAACACAGCAAAGTCAGAAAGTGAGTGAAAATATATACAAAAGAAATGAACACATAAAATGGAAAAGGGACATTGAACGTTTTATTCCTGCACACCACAAACTGATTTCATCATTGTTCATCTGAGGGGCTTTAATCATCATCAAACAGTTAAAACTTTAGAAAGTCGAATTAGAAGGCTTGATTCTGTTTTATGTCATTGTCATAATTATCATTTTTTGGATGCTGAAATAGTTTCTTTTTACCAACATTTACTATTTTGATATATATAGCAAAATGTGTATACTGAAAAATAATTCCTACAATTAGATTGATTTCAACATGATTATTTAGTTTCAATCAAAGTGATTGTAAATTGATATGAAATCCTGCACTGTCAATCACAATGTGTTAAATAACTAGAGGTCTGTTAGTGAATTTTCTACTTTTACCCCAAAAGCAGAGAGGGTGGAATGCATTCAGGAAATATTGTTTATACTCTGTTAATGATGTCTCGATCAGGTACTCTGATATTGGGTATCTTCTGATACAGAGTCCAAACTGATACTTACATTGAACTTAATGTTGATTAAATATCTGACAGAATAAACAAACAGCTGTAGACTACATAATTTGGCACACCTTGTTTTTCACAAACCTCTCAATCCAGACACTGGGGGTTATTAGTAAATGGTTTCAACATTTAGTATATAAAACATCACATAATAGTAAAAAGTGTCCACCCCAGTCTCCCAAGTTTAAGCTGACATCTTAAATGTCTTAATTTGCTTTAACAACCATCAAAAATCCTAAAAATGCTGACTTTACAATTATATCGAACAAAGAAAAGGATAAAATAATCCCACTGGAGAAGCTGAAGGCAGAGAATTTTGCCCCTTTTCTTTAAAAAAGGACAAAACAGTTATCAAACAGCTGCCAATTAATTGTCTTATGATCAACTATTTGACAAATAGTTGCATTCAACACTATTAAAAGTTGTGGATAGTACCAATGGAAACATTCCTTACTGTCCCCATTTTTGGTCTCCCCTCTGTTGGGGTACCTAGCACACAGATCAGGTACTAAAAGGGGGAGCTAGTAATACTGCAGTCCGTTGATTGGTCAATAGAGGATGGTCACTCTTACTAAGGGCTGAGTTTTGGCTGGTTTTGAAGCTTATGTTCAAGTCTTACATACATTAGTAAACCATAAAATGAAAGGATGTTTTTCTGCCTCAATGCATGAGTTGACAGCGTGAATCCATCAACACACCTTAAATTTCGATATGAATGACAACTTTGACCATTCTATTAGTTTACTGTCTCTCTTGGATGACCTGAGTGGATTTTCAAACATTTAAAAATATATATATTAATTTTGACCGGGTTATGTGAACTGCATATATTCTAATACTCACTTGAAGGAAGAAAAAAACAAAACAAAAGCATTGTGGAGTGTCATTCCTGTGGGCTCTGGCAACACTAAACCCCTGCGCTTGCCAGAAAAGGACTTAGCCCAGCGAGAGACGCTCTAACTGCAACCTGTTCTATTTTGTCCTGAAAATGTCAGTGTGCAACCCCATCTGTGGACGATAAATGAGGTGCAGACATCTAGGGCTGTAGTCAACCAAAGAAAATCTTGGTCGACTAAAGTCGCACGTAATCTTCAACTAATCGATTAGTCGTGGGGGGAAAAAAATCTGCACATTATTTTTACTTCTGCGGTGGTGTGTCTGTGTCACTCTGCAGTTACACCTCCAAAACACTAGTCGGCGGTGGAAGACTGATTCGGCGGTGGAGGACCGTGTTAAGTGCTGTAAAGCTTAGTTCAAATCAAACTTTATTTCTATAGTTGATTCAAAACACACATTAAACATGGCTTAATGGAGACAATCTCAAACACAAGTATGCAAATTGACGTCACTATAAATCGCAGAACTGACAGAAACACACTTGTCTTTATCTGGACACATTTCCCCCACCAATACAACATGCTAACGTTATTAGCACAAGTCTATGGCATTTTACATTGTATAAACTAGCCTAGCAACTAGCGAGCTTTTCCTCTTCTCATATGAAACCAGGGACAACAGCAACACGTAACAAAAGTAACGGTACATAATTTGGCTCCATTACAACTCACAACATTCACCGACAAAACAACGGTCTTATACTAAACACGTTTTCCAAGCAAATACAACATGCTAACATTATTAGCACCAGCCTATGGCATTTTACATTGTATAAATTAGCCTAGCGACGAGCGGAGATTTCCTCTGTTCATGAAGCCAGGATGAATCCCAAAGTATAAATCCCTGAAGGATAAATCACACACAAGACTTAAAATGTTATTTTAGTGGAGGCTTTATTGTCTTCACAATTTATTGTTTCTTATCTGTGAAATACAAGTAAATACAAGCTTTGTTTCCACTGAGGGAAATGGTTTCAGCCTACAGAAACAGACAGGAGGGCTGCGTCACCGCAACGCTGAACGTCAGGGTGGGCGAGTCCAACTTTCTGTCAACAACTTAGCCTGTCCCCCCGCCGCAGGAAATAATGGATTCATCCTGGAAAGCTATTGATGTAGCACTTTTCTCTTTATGAAAGTAACACAGCGATTATTCGACAAATGAGAATTTGGTCGGATGAGAGCATAGTGACCAAATAATCGACTAGTCGACCAGGAGACTACAGCCCTACAGACATTCTCCCTCCCCTCCCAGTGATGAGGAAATACAATGAGAGCTGGACAGAGCAGTGAGGGACAACAAACTTGCCCACATTAAAGAGAACTGTTTGCGGTGGAAACCCTAAAGCGACCTAGCGTCTAGCTACCATGTCTGAAGGGTTACTTTTGGTTCCAAAGGTACTATATCAACAGTGTTTGGTGGAAGTGGGGCTTTAGTGATGTGATAAATTATAAATTTAAATTATGGCCATGATAAGGAAGACAGTTTAACTGGGAGTATGTGACTTTTGAAAATGACATGATGCAGTATTAAAATGGGATTTTCATGTTGTGATCTTGATTCTGACAAAGATTCATGACTGAAACATGTCTCTCATAACCTCAGTGCTGACTGGGTACTGGAGTTCAACCTTTTCATTCACAGGATTTCATTTTACACTTAGTACGGAGTGTAAAACTTAAGATGGAATCATACACACCGGGCTGTCCAACACCATTGAGGCGTGTCATAAGGTGGTGTGCGTTGGGCAGAAGCATGTGAATATCAGACAGCACAGTATCATGCTGGAAAGTGATCTGGTCCATGGCTCATCATTCATGGTATAGAACAGCAGGGCAGTAATCTGCTTCCCAACACCTGGGGAGACTGGGCACGCACACACACACACGCACACACGCACACACACACACACACACACACACACACACACACAGCCTAATTTGTAAAGAATATATAAAACAGACACAGCAGACTTGTTTGTGTTAGTTTAGGTATCAGAAATCAGATTGTGAGAAGTGACCACAGAAAAAGAGGTAACCCAGCAGTCCAAACTGCGTTTTACAACTAGAGCTGCTAGCAAGATAACAAGACTTGAGTGTTGGGGCCATATTTAAGCCATTTAAAGTCCTCTTTGGCCTCAAAATGGATGATGGCTACAAAGGGCTAACTTACAGAGGGGTAAGTTCACTATTTTTTTTGTCAAAAATATGGCTTTTTCAATATATATCAATTCTGAGTATTTGGAATGGTTTGAATACTTGTTTTCTGTGGTATCGAGACACCGCTGAGAAAGTCTGCTCCGGCCAGTGGGCGGTGCTGAGTTTTCACCAGACTGTTTCCAACATGGTGGCTGGGTCACAAACTTTCTTGTGTTACAGCTCAACAGTACACTCAAATATGTTTCTGAAAACATTTGAGGAAAGAAATAGACAATGCAGTAACAAAATCTTGATTCATATTTGATCAGTGCTGCCTAGTTTGACGGTTTGACCGCAGTTCACAAGCTGTGACTGACATGATTGTCCCAATAGTCTCTGATTGTCAGCTGAGTTAGAAACTCCTCAGCTCTAATTTATTATTTCTGGTATGCCACAGTAGATTATAGTGAATACCATTAGAGGCAGTAGGAGGAGGAGAAGGAACATGATATTTTTTGCAACAGAGTATCTGTCTCTTCTTTCAGAATATAGTGACAGTTTCAGCAATATTATGTAGATGTAAGGGTATTGGTATTGGCATTGTAATTTTTTAAATGATACCCAGCCCTACTCTGGAGACACTAAATCAAGCTTGAATGATTTTGTGTTTTCAATCACATTTGTACATACTTGGGGTTACTGAAGTGAGAATACTATCACTGTATTCATTGACTTTAATCACGTTTGGTTGAGGAGGTTATTCAGAGGTTCCTGTCATTGGCCTCTTTCTTCATGCATGTGTAGGTGAGAATTGATGGGGTGTGTGATACTGTGCTGCTCCCACACAGACAGAGCCAGGGAAGCTCACATTACACTGACTCTGACAGTGTGTGGTTTTAAATAGAGCGGTTGTCAACTCCTCTCTCCCCTCCAACACAAACAGGCAGGTGATAGCTATTACTTTTTAGATAGAGAGAAAATATAGACAGATAGATATGTTATTAATCCCGAGGGAAATTAAGGCACCCAGTGGCCTATTACACAACACATACAAAAACGGAGATACACACAGTGACAGAAAATATAAGTGTAAGAATAAAAACAAAAGAATAAAAATAAACAGCAGTGATATGATAGTCGTGTCCAAGGACTACTACAGTAGATGTGCTGATGATAGTAGTGCAAATTTAGGTGGTTGACACTGCAGGTATTGAAATGTAAGGTTGTAAGAGCAGTGCAGGAGTAATAAATACTTTGCTTTGGATAATATAAATGCAATGGAAGATACATATATATACGAATATCAATGCAAATACAGATTTTTTTGTAGAAAGCAAAAACTGTGTTGAATAAGGAATGCTGGAAAATATAAAATATAAAATTCACAGAAGGTTAAATATATGAAATACTATCACGGGTGAACATCTAAAGAAATACAAATGCAAACTGTGCACGGTTTTATTTTAATCTCTTATTTTATTCAAAATCCAAACTACATCATTGATTTATTAACTGAGAGATGTTTTTTACAGGGATAGAGACATGAGCCCAGATACATAAAACGCATGTGTACGCACTGAGAGAAGTAGCCTATGCATTCGCATTCTCATCCACAGATTTATAAAGCCGCACGTGCGCCTGAAACTGTTTGTAAATCTCAATAAATGTGGAACTGGGCGCACGTGCATGGGCCTCATTTCCACTCCCACTTACATGAACTTAGAAGCGCCATCAAATATGCGTTTCCATATCGACATTTGTTTCCGCTCTACCACTCCTCAGACCTGTCACTGTGAAATACGATAAGTAAAGTGCATTTTTACCAACTGTGTCGCATCGGCGAGGTTCTTCAACGGTGCCAGAACAGCTGTCATTACGCACGGCCATTACGCACGGCTATGGCCATAGCGTCCGCACCATTAACTCATTAAGTTTCTGCAAAACATAATCACGGTAACATGTCAGTCATCATCATTATTAAACGTAATACGGATTTTATTAACTGTTCGCAATGAGAACAAATCTAAAAAGCTCTCTCTGAAAATGATCCATAATTTCATCACTGTTGTCATTTAACCACTAACTGTCCACCCGCGCAAAGTTCCACAAGACCCGATGTTACTGGATTATTCCTGTAGGGAAATTACTAATGTGCAACACCGATCAATCCGTACCCCACATTGCACAACACATCTGTTGGAAACTGATGATCATATTCATGACTGAGGACTGACCTCGCTGAACACTGGACTTCAAACTTAACGTTAACGTTTCACCTCCGCAGCAGAAAGTTCCCACGATGTCCGGTGGATTGCGCTCTGAACTAACGTTAGCTGGTGGATCTTTAGCCTACTCCTTTCAAACGTATAGAAGAAACCAAACAAAATGCAGCTACGAGATGTTTTTGGAAATAAATGTCATACCCTACCTCTCCCGTAGCAGCTGCAGGAGGAACCCCTTTACGCCCCCATTAGTCATTTGTGCACCCTCGTAAGTCGTCCGGACTGCAAAAGTAAAAAATGTGGCTTCCGTTCCGCTAAAATCAAAGTGGGTTCCAAACGGTCCCAAGACACAGAAGCTGTTTCTCAATACACAAGTTCAGCAGTTCGGACTTGTGGACGTGGCGAGTTCGGACGGGAGGACGGGAGTACACTCATTTCTGCTTTTGGAACAGGAGCGAACTTGAAGGCCCGTTTATGCTCAACGTTAAATACGGATCCGGATACGGACGGAGTCTTCTGTCCGTGCTCCGCGTTAATTTCGTCCGTGGCCAAAGAGCATGGATACCAAGAGGCGAAGCTCAATAGAACGCCCCATAGCAACAGACTCGCCCATGGTTTCGTCCTACCGCCGCCATATTGGTCTGCCAGCAGACCGCAGCAGACCCGCTTGCATACAAAAACACACTGACAAACTGAAGTATATCGCTATTAATTATGCTTACAATGGTCACAGCTGCTTTTTCACATTTTTGTAAAGCAAAATGTAGACTTTAAAAAAAACAAAACGAAGAAAAACGGCCTAGATGGCATCTCTACATATTACATCCACTTATGAGAAGATTAACTTAATTACTCCTTCAAAATCACCCCATAAGCCAATCTACCAAAAAAAAAAAAAAAAAATCAATATTTTAACTAGAAACACATTAATGGCGACGTCACATAGTCAGGAATAAAGATTTATTTACAGTTTGTACAGTAAGGGGACAGTAATAATAATAATAATATAGGCTATTTTAATATGATATATTTTAATGCTAAAGCAGTAATCAGTTCTGATATAAATGGTCCAAGAGGCCATATATACAGTCAGGTCCATAATTATTTGGACAATGATACAGTTGTCGTCATTTTGGCTCTGTACACCACCACAATGGGTTTTAAATGAAACAATGAATACCTGCTTAAATTGCAGACTCTCAGCTTTCATTTAAGGCTTTTTTCAAAAATGTAGTATGAACCGTGCGTGTAGGAATGACAACCATTTCTTCACACAGTCCCCTGACTTTAAGGGCTCATAAGTATTTGGACAAACTAACATAATCATCAATTAAACAGTCAGTTTTAATACTTGGTTGCAAATCCTTTACAGTCAATGACTGCCTGAAGTGTTGGACACATAGGCATCATCAGATGCTGGGTTTCTTCCCTGGTGATGCTCTGCCAGCCCTTTACTGCAGCCGTCTGCACTTCCTGCTTGTGTTTTGGATGTTTTGCCCTCAGTTTTGGCTTCAGCAAGAGAAACGCATGCTCAATTGGATTCAGGTCAGATGATATGACTTGGCCATTGCAGAACATTCCACTTCTTTGCCTTAAAAATGTCTTTGGTTGCTTTTGCAGTATGCTTCAGGTCAATGTCCAACTGCACTGTGAAGCATTGTCCAATGAGTTTTGAAGCATTTGGTTGAATCTGAGCAGATAATGGTGCCCCAAACAAACACTTTTAAAACCCATTGTGGTGGTGTACAGAGCCAAAATGACGACAACTGTATCATTGTCCAAATAATTATGGACCTGACTGTATATATATATATATATATATATATATGTGTGTGTGTGTGTGTGTGTGTGTGTGTGTATATATATACACATGTATATACATGTATATATATATATATATACAGTACAGGCCAAAAGTTTGGACACACCTTCTCATTCAATGCGTTTTCTTTATTTTCATGACTATTTACATTGTAGATTCTCACTGAAGGCATCAAAACTATGAATGAACACGTGGATTTATGTACTTAACAAAAAAAGGTGAAATAACTGAAAACATGTTTTATATTCTAGTTTCTTCAAAATAGCCACCCTTTGCTCTGATTACTGCTTTGCACACTCTTGGCATTCTCTCCATGAGCTTCAAGAGGTAGTCACCTGAAATGGTTTCCACTTCACGGCTGTGCCTTATCAGGGTTAATTAGTGGAATTTCTTGCTTTATCAATGGGGTTGGGACCATCAGTTGTGTTGTGCAGAAGTCAGGTTAATACACAGCCGACAGCCCTATTGGACAACTGTTAAAATTCATATTATGGCAAGAACCAATCAGCTAACTAAAGAAAAACGAGTGGCCATCATTACTTTAAGAAATGAAGGTCAGTCAGTCCGGAAAATTGCAAAAACTTTAAATGTGTCCCCAAGTGGAGTCGCAAAAACCATCAAGCGCTACAACGAAACTGGCACACATGAGGACCGACCCAGGAAAGGAAGACCAAGAGTCACCTCTGCTTCTGAGGATAAGTTCATCCGAGTCACCAGCCTCAGAAATGGCAAGTTAACAGCAGCTCAGATCAGAGACCAGATGAATGCCACACAGAGTTCTAGCAGCAGACCCATCTCTAGAACAACTGTTAAGAGGAGACTGCGCCAATCAGGCCTTCATGGTCAAATAGCTGCTAGGAAACCACTGCTAAGGAGAGGCAACAAGCAGAAGAGATTTGTTTGGGCCAAGAAACACAAGGAATGGACATTAGACCAGTGGAAATCTGTGCTTTGGTCTGATGAGTCCAAATTTGAGATCTTTGATTCCAACCGCCGTGTCTTTGTGAGACGCAGAAAAGGTGAACGGATGGATTCCACACGCCTGGTTCCCACTGTGAAGCATGGAGGAGGAGGTGTGATGGTGTGGGGGTGTTTTGCTGGTGACACTGTTGGGGATTTATTCAAAATTGAAGGCACACTGAACCAGCATGGCTACCACAGCATCCTGCAGCGACATGCCATCCCATCCAGTTTGCGTTTAGTTGGACGATCATTTATTTTTCAACAGGACAATGACCCCAAACACACCTCCAGGCTGTGTAAGGGCTATTTGACCAAGAAGGAGAGTGATGGAGTGCTGCGGCAGATGACCTGGCCTCCACAGTCACCGGACCTGAACCCAATCGAGATGTTTGGGGTGAGCTGGACCACAGAGTGAAGGCAAAGGGGCCAACAAGTGCTAAACACCTCTGGGAACTCCTTCAAGACTGTTGGAAAACCATTTCAGGTGACTACCTCTTGAAGCTCATCGAGAGAATGCCAAGAGTGTGCAAAGCAGTAATCAGAGCAAAGGGTGGCTATTTTGAAGAAACTAGAATATAAAACATGTTTTCAGTTATTTCACCTTTTTTTGTTAAGTACATAACTCCACATGTGTTCATTCATTGTTTTGATGCCTTCAGTGAGAATCTACAATGTAAATAGTCATGAAAATAAAGAAAACGCATTGAATGAGAAGGTGTGTCCAAACTTTTGGCCTGTACTGTATATATATATATATATATATATATATATATATATATATATTTGGTAGATTGGCTTATGGGGTGATTTTGAAGGAGTAATTAAGTTAATCTTCTATAAGTGTTATCTTCCCTCCAAAACTGGCATATTAAATGGCTTTAAAACACTTTAAAACTTACACCTCAGGAATTCTTACCTGACGGGATCCTTCGGGAAACGGTGGAAGGCCAGGTGCGGGGTGTTCCACTGATAGTTGTTGCAGTTAATTGCACTACACTGGTTTCTTTTTTTTATTTTTTTTTCTCCTCTCTCCTTGACATCTTGCATGTTGTCTGGGCGCAACAGTCCAAGCTCAACAGTCCAAAATGGCGGTAGCGCCCCTAGTGGCTGTTGGAAGAAATTCAACGGAGCTTTGCCTCTTGGTATCCATGCTCTTTGCCGTGGCTGCGGTCGGAAAGTCCTCCTATAGTCCCCTCCTAATCACTATTCCTTGACCTCGGTGGGAAACGTCACGAGGTCAAGGAAAGATGAGTAGGAGAATTCATAAGGACTTAGGAAAAGAGAACTGCGGAGCTGAGAAAATCCGACCGCACTTACGCTGGGCTACATCATCATGCAACGGCGGATGTCAGTGATGTAGGTCGACCGTGGTGAAACTACAGTTTAGTTTAGATGGACTACAAAAACCGCATCTCAGATACTCCGCCCCGTGCCTACTTACCATGTTGCTTCATGCAGGCTATATAAACGTGGACAGCACAGTGAAAAATATGACTTAATTACCAACGTCTGAATCAAATTAAAAAAGATAGGCAGTCACAAAATTGAAACGCTGAAAATGGTTGCTCACACTCACCCTCCTGAATCATTGTGATGATTTATGACAAATGTTCAAGTGTATGCAAGAGAGGCAAATATGTTAGGCTTACAAATCTACTACTGTACATATCATTCTTAAGTTGCAAACATGTTGAATTAAAAACATCATCTAAATAAAAACGTTTCATATCCCTTTTTCTTGAAACACAAACTTCTGTGTCAATATGCCAATCAATCATCATCTGTCATTTGCTTACAACAGTTTAAAAACGACCACAAAACTCAGTAAACACCTTGAAATGTTGACATGATTGTGCCTTGAAGTTATTTTTTATTTTATTTTATTTTTTTAATCGTGTTTATTGGATTTTCCATTATATTAGTGACAATAACAACACAGAAAAAAAAGAAAAGAACAAATAACAAGAGCATACATAGGGATGAAGGTGCACCTGTGCAATAAACAGTATATCTTCTGCCTATATGGACAGGTTTTCTGTGTTTGCTGATGTTCGTATGCAAGAAATGAGTAAACTATTCAATTCACAGAGAGAGCAGAAAGGAAAAAAAGGGGGGGGGGTAGAGATGTGGGAGGCTTTATTCTAAAGTGGGTAAAATTCATTTGCGTAATAGTCTAAAAAGGGCTGCCTCCCGCTGAAGAGGTGCTCCAGCCGCACACATGCCCATATGAGTGCAGAGATGTCAGCATCTGTGGCTGAAGAAAAATTAATTAATGATATTGCTAAAAGCTGGCGATTCAGCAACGCTCAAATAGTGACATGATTAATGCACACTGAGCATATCTTACACCACAATATTAACTTGAATTAAATAATGTTACAACAGTAGCGTGACGTTTATAGTTTGCATGGGTTTAACATATTGTGGAGAGTTTGGAACATATCACATTACGCATAGCCTATTATCAAGTTATGGCATGAGATGGGCAAAGCTTCATGTAACAGTGACTTACATGGTGATCTCCGTGACTTTTCAGTCATATTGAGAGCCAGTTGTTCTTTTTCTTTACCTTTCGTCACTTCTTTCGTTCTTCCTCTTCTCCTACTTCTTCGGGTTTATTCGTTTGTCTCCGTGAACGGTCAGTCGCTTTAAATATTGCTCCCGCAAAGCATTGTGGGATTAAATTATCTCCTTTCCTATCACTTAGGAAGGTCCGATGTATCCTATGCTAAAGGAGATCTGAAAGGAAGCATCGAACCTTTCCTTAGTGTTTAGAGAATTCGGCCCAATTCCAATCCAATCCCTTACAGACTCACTGACTTAGAGGCGCGTTCATGTGAAGTGCGTGAGTGTGTGAGGGCTGTCGCATTGTCAAATCGTCAAGTCAGTGAGTCAGTGAGTGAGCCCTTTATGCCCCCTTACCGTAGGTCAGCATCGATGCGGACTTACGGTAAGGAAATTACCCACAGTTCATAGCGTTGTGATGTCAAATATAGGGGTTGCCCTTGGAACACCGGAAGTGTTATTAAAAAAACCCGAAAACACGGTCGGCAGATATGCAAACGGCAATGTTATGGAAGGAGAGCGAAAAAAACAGATAGATAAACAATGAAACATTACATTAACAAGGATTTAAGATGGTACATAAACACACATGAAGTCAGAGGAATACCAGTGGTTATATTCCACACACAAAGAATATATATATCTATATCTATATATATCTACATATATATATATAGATATCTATCTATCTATCTATCTATCTATAGATATATATTCTTTGTGTGTGGAATATATGCTGACAATAACTGATAAATGATCACGCCCAGAGCTGCCAGTGTCTACAACATTTTGTAGAGAGGGGGATAAGTGCTGTCCCATTCCTATTTGTAGCATCCGGAGCCCTTTCAGACTCTCACACTCAATCACTTACAGCTGACGTCAGTTAAGTCAGTGAGGGTTCAGGGCTTGAGTCTTTAGGGGCCGGATTGGAATTGGGCCTTCGAACAGCTCTTATCATGGCGGCCACTAAAATACTTCTGGGTCATTTCACTCAGCTAGGAACCTTCCTAAGCAAAAAAGACTTTCCAACCGCAGCCCGTGTATTTCTGCACGTTTCCATACGGGCCAAACGGAGCAGTACCACCGGGAACCGTGGGGGCAGTGTTGCTGTCACTACCCGATACGTAACTCTAGTGAGACACGAAGAAGAAATAACAATTCAATTTCTCTCATCGGCAATACTAGAGCAGATAAGAACAGAGTGGCGACAGCCTTAAATGTCGCCTCCAGAGCGGTCACGTGGTTCATGTAAGCCTCAGTAGTTCCAAACACAGCCTCCACTGTCATGTTCTTCTGTGGGACAGACAGGAGTGAGCTCGCTTTTGAACGGTAAATATTAAAATAAACCATACACAGGTACATTTACAGCTCTTATTGAATTACTGTGTATACATCAATGTCAGTTATGTGTATTGAGTGGCTGGATGACAACTAAAAGCGTAATTAGAGAAGTTTTTCTATGTTTTTTTTTTTTTGGAGGGAAAGCTTTGTGTTAGCTTCATGGACTGCAGATAAATTAGCAGCTAAACTGTAATCTGGTGCAATGCATCTCTTATGTAGCTACATAGGATTAATGTAGGCTATTTGTGAATACTCCCTGACAGTGGACAATGATGATAAATGATGGTTTTGAGTTAAACATTTTATGTATTTAAACAATGAATGTGACAATAAGAGCAATTGTGTGTCTGTGAGAACAAGAAAAAATTAAAAGACAATGTATGAAGGCTCTTACATCACAGAAAATGATCAATTTGGCATTAAGGAAGAACAATTTTATTTAACAGAGATCATATTCCAGCATTAGGACAGCAGAACAAAGGTGGGGCTATGAAATGGTTAAAAAAGCCATATGAGATTTACTGCAGGCACAACTATGTAGACAACTCTTCAAGTTGTGGTTGGACACACTGGAGGAGCTGGTGGAGAGATGCACACTTTAGATGTTCAAGGCCATCATGAATAACCCGGTTCATCCACTCCATAACACCTTGATGGAACAAAAAAAACAGCGGTGGACAGCTCCTCTCTCTTCGATGCAGGACAGAGAGATACAGAAGATCCTACATACCTTCAGCCATCACGCTTTTTAATTCTTTTGCAAATAATAAATGAGCTGACAGACAATTTAAGTTATTCTTATTGTTATTATTCTTATCTTATCTGCCATTCACATCTTTAGTGAAGGACCCAATGATGGTCTGAGATGCCTGGTTGAGGAATAGCAACAGTCAGCATTACAACAGCCCTGAGAGGTATTCCAGAGGTTCAACAAACTCTCAGTCTAATGATGAACTCTGAATATGGGAAACTGAGTATTCAGTTCTAGAACAGTTGATCTGAATTGGTTGAATAAACTCTGAATATGTTAACCTTTGTATGCCCCGATTCACCATAGCAACACCAGATAAACAAAGCAACTTATCTCACGCTAGTGGAACACAAGCTCCTTTTACACGCTTACAGAGAATATGAGCACATATTCTGCAAAAACAGTAACACTACTGTAGTACCTGGTACTAAGATTACTCTTAAAAGTGCCTGACAACGCCATCTCCTGCTAAGGGGCAGGAGGGACCCTTAAACTTTTAATATTTGATCAGTGTAGTGTTTGACCCACTCTGACTTCCCAGAACAGGAACAATTTAAAAAAGAGGCATATCTGGTGTAAAAGTAAGTTGGCTTTATTACAAGGAAATTGATTTGCAGTGGGGAAAAAAAACACGTCATTCCACACTTAAAACAACATAAACATGAACACTCCATACAGTATCTCCATTTGCACATAATGTTATGGCCAGATTGGCTGGATCCTATTTCCTGTCCATATTTAAAAATCTAATGGCTTGTGGAATAATCCATGGCAGAGTGAACCGGGCAATGTCATGGATAATCTACAGGCATCTTCATCTATTGCTAAAAAAATAAACTTTATGTACATGTTGTTAGTCCAGGAGTGTGGCAGATAATTTATTTCACATAAAGAGACAGTTTTGTTTAATTGGAGTGTAGTGTACCCTTAAACAAGAGATGAAAGTAGGTGCTAATGTAAAGGCAGCATAAATGCATATTAACTGCAACAACACCTTGTTATTATTACAGAGAATGAGGGAGAAATTGAGGCAGAATCTGAAAATGATAGGGAAGTACCAGGAGGCAGTATGCAGATAGAGGACGAAGGAGAGGTCAGTGGACTTCCAGGGGCCAGTCAGTCAGGGGCTGCCACTGAAGAAGCCACTTTGACAGGGGAAGGTGATCCAGGGACCAATATGCTAGGGGCCAGTCATGACAGGGCAAGTGTGGCCTTAAATGCTGACAGAAGTAGTAGTAGTAGTGAAGTAGTAGTCCTATTTTAGTCTGTCATCACATGGCATACTATATACACAGGAATTAAATTATAAGATAATAACACTCTTATGTAAACATAGAAAGAATACACCGAACGTAACGGTAGGTATTTGATAAAGGCTCAGGCAGAAGTATGTGCGCCTGTCCTACATTATCTTCTCATGGAACAGTTGAGACGTTACCCTTAGCTAACACCGTCAGGATCAGATGATGAAATCTAAATAAAACCCGTTAGTAATCATCCCAACTATATGTGATTTGTCTGTGATTCATTAATCAAACAGGAACACCACAAATGTTAGGTGCTAAACACTGTTAAACCTCCACAGCTGGCGACGTCGAGCTAACAAACTAGCAGGCAATGGCTGAAAACCGATCATAATTCCTGACTCAAAAAAAACGTAATTACATTGTGAACATACAAAAAAAATTGATATCTACGATATCTATATCTAATAAAGGACCTCCGATATAATAAACGCGCGTTATGACTTAAAATTGGTCGATATTTCATCACCTTACCTCAGGAGTTTCTCGTCATGCGGCCATTGAAATAAACGGGGTCCAACACCACGGGAGGAATGTTTGGAACTATAGAGGGCTCCATAACCTGGTTCTGTCCGTCATGTTTTACAACGGAGTCCTATGGGAGTGTCGCCACTCTGTTCTTATCTATCGCTCTGTACTAGAGAAAAGAATTCTCTGTCCTCCAGTCGCGATGTATTTAACTCACCGACCACCGCCTCCTACAACGCTGCCTCTGTTTTTGTCTTTCATGCAAGAGGTACATTATCAATCTCCTCCACAGTCGCCATGGTTGTTTTTGAGTTTGTTGTTGTCATAAACTTTTGACGCTGGGCTACCTCCGGGGGCCTGTATCACGAAGTTGGGGCCTGTATCACGAAGAGAGATCAACCTTTCCTGGGTTACCCAGACCTATCCTGGGTTGACTAACCCTAACAATGGCAATCAGGATAATCGGTATCACGACGCTGGATATCAACTCAGTAACTCAACCCAGGGTTGCTTTATCAAGAGCCGTGAACGTGCACACAGCGGACCAATCACAATCATGAGAGAAGCGCAGTGTCACTGAGCGTCACTGAGCGTCCTCACAGAGCGCCGTATGTGAGGAAAAAAAAAATCTTTCTCATGTGAGGAACAGAGATTAATTCTACTAAAATACGAGGAGGAGAACAGCAACATTACAGAAAAGGCCAACACCGTGGCAGCTGCAGGAGGAGGAAACATGTGTGGCAACGCATAACAGGATGAATAATGTTTAGTTTTAGTTTAGATTAGTTTATTTACACACAATGTTAAAAACAGACAGTATAAAATTTACAAGATTAAAAAAAGAAAAGTGCCGGAGAGGTTAGAAGCCACTAAAGGCTTATCAAAGAAATTCCCCTGTCAAAACATCAATGAAATCACATAATAGAGAAGAAAAAAAATGGGTCAGGAAAGAGGAAAGAGAGGAGGAGAGAGGGAAAAATCAAGACAAAACAAGGTAGCAAATAAAATGATGTCTAGGTTAAATTACTCATCACTGGTTCAAGTAGCTACAGTACTTGTACCTGTACATCTGACACTGATCACACCCTTGAATCCCATGAAATCAATGCTGCGCAGATGAATTGCGTGTATTACAATTATCGTAATAACATTACTGCGTCTGATAAATTGGTCTTCTTTGTCATAACGTTATATATGCTACAATAAAGCTTAAAGCTGACGTCACAATTAAATCATATCAACACCAAATTGATAGTCTGAATAAAATCATCCTGATATTGAGCTGTGTTAGAAATTAACAGCTGTGCAAAATATAGCCTACCTAGTCTCTCTCTTTAAAAAACAAAAAGGAAAATCCCTCAAACACCATGACGTGTAGAACTGATAGGCTACTTTCCACATTTCCAGCAGCAAAGCTGTCAATTAGGCCCATTGTCTTTAACAGGGATCATTTCCTCCAACAAAACAAAATGTTGGCACTAATTAATGGTGCTATTAAGTGTCCGCAAATGATCAGTTTCTTTCTTATGAAGGGGTGGGATGAAATTCCGACTTCTTTCCACTCCTTTTTGAACAATCTTTTCATTGTCTGTTGTTGTTGCTTTCTTTTCTTTTTAAATGTTCAAAATAAACTTTCAAATCAAAATCAATCAAATTAATTAAACTTCCCGTCATGACTGGGCTGCATTTCTGTCAGCGGAGTCATTTTTTCCGAACAGCTGATTGGCCAGTGGGTAGTGCTTTTTATAGGATCAGATTCAACCCTGAACTTACCCTGCTCCGGAGCAGGATAGCCGTTCAGAGTAAGTTACCATGGTGATCTACCCCGATAAGAACTGAACCGGCTTCGTGAGACGGAAAACCTGGGGTTAACCCTGAAGTTACCTCGCTAATACATTAATCCTGCTTCGTGATACAGGCCCCAGGATTAATGTCTTAGAGGCTGTTTACACGTTGCCGGCTGTTTTTATAAACAGACATTTCACCATCTCCGTTTTCAAAAAGATCTTCGTTTACACTTACCTGTGCATATATACACGAGAGCATGCCAAACCTGTAGGTGGCAGTGTAACGAGAAGCTCAAGCCTTCCATGTATCCATTGTCACCATAGCAACATAGCTCGCACTTTTGACACAGGCGCAAGTTCCGGCGCATACTGTGACGTCGGCTGCCTATAACGCCGTTTATCTCAGTTTACATGCAAACGCGCAACCCGAGTTTTCCAAAATCTCCACTTTGGCCAGAGTATTTAGAAAGACTCGTTTTCAGAGGAGAAATCTCCATTTGCGTGTAAACGAAGGGTACAATCGAAGGAAGATGTCTCCGTTTATCAAAATCACCGTGTACATGTAAACGACCTCTTAGCGAGGTAATTTCAGGGTTAACCCTGGGTTTTCGGTCTCATGAAGCCGGTTCAGTTCTTATCGGGGTAGATCACCATGGTAACTTACTTTGAACGGCTATCCTGCTCTGGAGCAGGGTAAGTTCAGGGTTGAATCTGATCCTATAAAAAGCACCACCCACTGGCCAATCAGCTGTTCGGAAAAAAATGACTCCGCTGACAGAAATGCAGCCCAGTCATGACGGGAAGTTTAATTAATTTGATTGATTTTGATTTGAAAGTTTATTTTGAATATTAAAAAAGAAAAGAAAGCAACAACAACAGACAATGAAAAGATTGTTCAAAAAGGAGTGGAAAGAAGTCAAAATTTCATCCCACCCCTTCATAAGAAAGAAACTGATCATTTGCGGACACTTAATCGCACCATTAATTAGTGCCAATGGTTTTTTTTGTTGGAGGAAATGATCCCTGTTAAAGATAATGGGCCTAATTGACAGCTTTGCTGCTGGAAATGTGGAAAGTAGCCTATCATGTCTACACTTCATGGTGTTTGAGGGATTTTCCTTTTTGTGTTTTTAAAGAGGGAGACTAGGTATATTTTTGCACAGCTGTTAATTTCTTACACAGCTCAATATCAGGATGATTTTATTCAGACTATCAATTTGGTGTTGATATGATTTAATTGTGACGTCAGCTTTAAGCTTTGTTGTAGCATATATAACGTTATGACAAAGAAGACCAATTTATCAGACGCAATGATGTTATTACGATAATTGTAATACACGCAGGGCTGCCCCTGACCAAATTGGGGCCCTAAGCGAAATTTTATTTGGAGGCCCCCATCCCAAATGTATCATAGGTACAAAATGACCATACAACAACTTGCCATTTAACTTGACAACCTTTACTGGCAATAACAAATGTACTGTAGATACAGTAGTTTGGCTGTATGAGTCAAATAAAATAAAAAATTCAACCTGAAATAAATAAATAAATATTAAATAAAAATAACTTCAAACTGAAATAAATAAATAAACAAATAGCACAAATAGCCATCAATTACTCATTAAAAGAAAGTAACTTCCACCACCTCAATCCCCCACCCTTGATGAAACACTGAAAATAAAATAAAAGAGGGAGACAGGTTTTTCCTATTTAATCTTATTTTGTCATATTTCTCCCTCTCTCCCCTCTCTGGAGGCGTCCGATCTCACTCAGCCCTCCGCCTCTACCACCTTAATTAAACACTGAAAACGGAAATAAAATACAGAGACATTCTTTTCTATTTTCATCTTATTTAGCTATACAGTATTTCTCCTTCTCCCCTCTCTGGGAGCATCCGACCTCCCGGCCCCGCACATACCCCCGAGGCTCGGGTCTCCCCCTTCGTGGAGCCCGCCTGCCCTCCCGTCCCCGCACATACTCCTGAGGCTCTTTTGGACGACATGTCGACAACTCTTCACCTGCTGCAGCTCTGCAAGTGCCTGCCAGCGCACCCCTCTGATTGTTCAGATGTCGAGTGCTGTCAATCATTGCAGCGACGCATGGGCGGTCAGGTCTCTTCTCTCCTTCCTCGAGCTGATTCTACGCGCGCCTCACGGTAGCGCATGTGCGCATCCATTGTGCATATGCGCAAATGCGTCCCCTTGCGCAAAATGTGGCCCCCCATGGAAGATGAGGCCCTACGCACAGCGCGTGTTCTGCGTTTAGGAAGGGGCGGCCCTGAATACACGCAATTCATCTGCGCAGCATTGATTTCATGGGTTTCAAGGGTGTGATCAGTGTCAGATGTACAGGTACAGGTACTGTAGCTACTTGAACCAGAGATGAGTAATTTAACCTACACATCATTTTATTTGCTACCTTATTTTGTCTTGATTTTTCCCTCTCTCCTCCTCTCTTTCTTCTTTCCTGACCCGTTTTTTTCTTCTCTATTATGTGATTTCATTGATGTTTTGACAGGGGAATTTCTTTGATAAGCCTTTAGTGGCTTCTAACCTCTCCGGCACTTTTCTTTTTTTAATCTTGTAAATTTTATACTGTCTGTTTTTAACATTATGTCCAAATAAACTAATCTAAACTAAAACTAAACATTATTCATCCACCGTTGCCACGCATATTTCCTCCTCCTGCAGCTGCCATGGTGTTGGCCTTTTCTGTAATGTTTCTTTTCTCCTCCTCATATTTTAGTAGAATTAATCTCTGATCCTCACGAGAAATACTTTTTTTCCCCTCACATACAGCGCTCTGTCAGGACGCTCAGTGACACTGCGCTTCTCTCATGATTGTGATTGGTCCGCTGCGTGCGCGTTCACGGCTCTTGATAAAGCAACACTGGGTTGAGTTACCAAGTTGATATCCAGCGTCGTGATACCAATTATCCTGATTGCCATTGTTAGGGTTAGTCAACCCAGGATAGGTCTGGGTAACCCAGGAAAGGTTGATCTCGCTTCGTGATACAGGCCCCTGGTGGATATATTGGTTAACATCCATGCCAACGTAAAGGACGCATGGAAGTATGTGAGCAGTGACTGTGTTGTGTCGAAGTATGTTTCCCCATCAATATGCGTTTCCCTCTACCTAAACCTTACCCAAACCCTTAGCCCTACCCCTAACCATCGGGGGGAGGGGGGGCGCTACACATTAACTGAAGGGAAACATTATTCGACAAGGGAACACATCTCGATACAACAATGGTAACATCGTTTGAAACGGACGTATACATTTTTTTACGTAAAGGGAGCATAAATGAGCCCTGATGTGTCATGTTCCGCTGTTTGTTAAGTATTTTATTTTCTCCCTCATATTTCATGTCTTGTCTTCCTGTTTTATTCTGTGATCACTCACCGCTGTCTCTGTTCCAGGTTCCTGTCTGCCCTGCCCCCTCCCCGTCTGTGTGCACCTGATCCCTGATTGTGTCTCCCGCACCTGTGTCTAATCACTCCCCATCAGCCCTGCATATATTCCCTCGTGTGTCTTGTCTCGTTGCCAGTTCGTCGATGCTTTCTGCTCACGTTCCAGCGTTTCTCTCAGTCACAGTCATAGTCATAGTCATAGTGTGTTTGATCCTTGCCTGTTTTTTGACCTTGCCTTTTTGCCTCACGTCTTGGATACCTCTGCCTGGTTTGTACTGCTTCCTTGTGTATTGACTGCTGCCTGGAATAAATCTTGTTTTACTGTGTGAAACCGGTCTGAGTTGTGCATTTGAGCCCTGCCTTTTTCTATGCCAAAGTTCATGACATGATGATGTCACCACCTCCGCTCACCTTGGCTGTTACTGTGTTGTATCCATGCATTTAGAATAAAACAATATAAACACAGCCCAGCCCTGCGTCTTTTCATAGACATTGTAAGAAATTAATGTGTATATGTTTTTAACGTTTCAGCATATATAACTGACACACAAAAACATATAAATAGCCAAAATAGTTTCATGTCTTATAACCTTTTGCCCGCAGCTTGATCATATTTAATCTATAGCCTATCCAATTCCTGCACCTGGCCTCTGATAATAATCAGAAGTCATGTGCGGGGGGAAAGTTTGTGGAGAGTTGGTGGTTATTGTGATCGTGAGCATTGGCGAGATGGAAATCAAAAATCAATAACGGACATGGATCGGAGAAGGCGTCTTGGTGCAGTTATTGCAGCAGGATTTCTGTACCTGCAGGCTGAGGAGTAGGCTGCCCAGCTGAGGAGGCAGATCCGAGAAAGACAGCGGAGAATGAGGATGGTGATGAGACGAATGAAATGAATGAATGAAAAGTTAAAAGTACTCATGATGCAGAGTGACCCAATTTCAAGTGTTGTTATCATCATATACATGAATATGTATTGAGTATTAATTGATCAACGTCGGCTACATGTAAGCAGCATTTAAATGTTGTCATGGTAGAACTAAATTTTAACACCTTTCACTGGTGTACTAGTCTAATCTATAACAACGCACATCAACTTGTAAATATGAAACTTACAACATATAAAAAAACTATCGTAAAAGTAACTATAGCTATCAAATAAATGTAGCTTGAGTAGAATGTACAGTATTTCTCACTAAGTATAAAGTAGCACAAAATGGAAATACCCAAAGTACAAGTACATCAAATTTGTACTTAAGTACAGTAGCTACTTGAGTAAATAGTTACTGTCCATCACTGCATTTGTCTCATCATTATGCTTTCTGTCTACATTTTTATGGAGACTTGACAGTTTACTTGGTACACCTAGAAAAAACAACAGCAGTTTAATATTGTATTAAGTCTAACGTTTTACTGAAGTGTTGAGTTGTAGATTGTGGTGCTGTTGAACTGTACTGGATTATACTGACAGCAGTTTCTCATTTAGTCTGTCCTCACCAATATAAATGGGATCAAACAGGTCAGATTTTAAGAGGAAAATTTTATTCAGCCACACTTCAGACATCAGGTATACAATTCATATCAGATAATCAATATTTAAAATGCTGTTGAATAAATACTACAATAAATACAATTAATCTTTAAATACAATAAATTAATTACAATAAATTCTTAAATTAAAATCATTATTGAATGGTAAAAACACATAAATAAGCAAAAGAATACATACAAAGAACAATTAGATTAACAATGTTACAACATTTAATAATATAATAATATATCTTATATACTGAGACTGATATTGCCCATTAGACATTCCCCAAACAAATTACATTTCATATATAACCACTACAGAGATATCAGTGACGAATTTAAAAGGACTACCCGAGAGGGGCTGCTCTCGGTGGGGCAGCCTGAGCGCTCATACACATATGTTTATTATCTATGAGCGCTGACACTGCTGTCATCTAGCGGGACCTCACATTCAAGTGGGCTCTGTATTAATACATCGACCACGGGTTTGAAGTTTAAACTACACATGAAAACACTACGTTCCGTGACAACACAACAGTAACATATCGGTAATTATGGCTTACAATTGTGCGCCTTTCCCTCACTTGCCATTTCTGAAGATTGTTGAGAAATGCATCCTGGGATACCTGGCTGCCTTAAGTTCACACAAGTCTGCTCCGATGCATCCCTGGTAAAAGGGCCATGGGAGAACACATCCGGGCATTTGGACTGAACTTGGCTAGATGTGAACTTTGAATTGGAACAGTACTTGGGCTGTGACTGATGATGTGTCACAGGTCCACAAGAACACAAGTCCGCACAAGAACGCATATTGAGAAACGGCTAGAGTGAACAAACTCTGTGTTGATTGAACCGATTGAAGTCACCTGTTCTAAAACCCGTAACCCAGAGTTTCCCATCTCAGAATTACTCAACCCAGAGTTCAGGGTTAGGCTCAGAGTTTGTTGAACCTCCTTTCTGAAACAGACCCCTGCCAATCTGGCCTTGGGTGCGAATTCTAGAAAGTAGGGTGAACATAGAACAAAAAGCAAACACAAACATCAACCCTGACGACTGGAACAAAAACAGTTTGTTCTCAAGTACTAGGTGTAAAGATGAAAACTATAATGTCACAAATTTAATTGCATTGGTGAAGCAGCTCTCCGCAACTCTGTGGCTCTGCAGCGATGGCAGCAGAGCTTCAGGGCTCTGTGGACAGCAGACTGTGAGCAGAGCATGTCTTGCTGTGTGTATTTCAGTGTTTCTAACCGTGAGTAGCAATCTTTGGTGTGTTTCTTTGCCATGGCAACTTATAACCAGGGGTGAAAGGAGGCCAACTGGTGGTACTCCCCATGATCCACCCTCTTTTTTAGGGTCTCATGTATCCACATAGATCTCTGTTTATCTGCTGACAGCCTCTCACCCTCAACCAGAGCTACAGCAAATCCCCTCTGCCTATCCATTTTAGGAACTAGATAAGAACTACTGTCAAATATATAAATTAAAATAAATAAATAAAATAAACAGTAGATTGATTACATGGGAAGTTTGGGGTAAGGAGGTGATGGGGTGGTTGCCTGGCAACAAGTATGTTTTTTTTTTTGTTTGTTTGTTTGTTTGTTGTTTTTTTACTGGTGGCATTCAATTTATTTAAAAAACGGCAGTGCAGTGTGCCTCGCATTTTGCAACCTGCAAAGTCATGAAGGCACAACGTATTTAAATTTACTTGACATCTGTTTCAGATGTAGCATATAATTCTAATAAAATGCTGGAGAGTTTAATGAATAACAATGCATTATGCATTATATATTTCGTGAGTAAAATCTGCATCTGCAAGGTAATCAATAACATTTATCTGTTAGATAAATGTAGCAATACAGTGTTTCCCTCTGGAGTACAAGTACACAGGAAGTACCCTGTTGCATTGCATTTAATAAAAGTGCTTTGGGAGCCTTTTGTAAGTTATTTTGGGGCACAATGAGCTAGAATAGCCACATAATTCAATATTTTTCATGTCTAAACTTCATTATAAATCTATAGCTGTCTGGATCCAGGTGTATTGCTCAGGACCCAAAGAAGCACAGTGTCGACTGTGAAGATGCTTGGATGAGCAGTTCTCATTAAAGATGCAAGCAGCAATACCACAGGCCAAACAATCAGCCTGTTCCAAACAGGCAGGTTATGAATGGGTACTGTACTATTATATCTATATATGTTAAATGTAAAGAAGTGTGTTCTCCATCAAACATTTCCTTCATGAGGAAAGTGGAATTGTAGGTATGTTAAAAGGAAGAGAAAATGGTTTGAAACTGTATTTTTTTTACATTATTATTACTTTTCATTGCACTTACTATATTTAAATTAATATGAGGTCTTAGACAATTAATTGAACATGTTCAAATAACACAAACACAGTGGCAGAAAGTAGAGTTAAATCAGAGCCACTGATTTCACCACAAATGAATCTGAGATTTTAATGACCACGAATGAAGACATGAAAAAAAATCTATTACATCAGTTGCAGCTAAACAGCGTGAGGTGTGATGAGAAAAGATTGCAAAGTATGTTAATAGGAAATGCGATGTGACATTATGTAATGTGATGTGTTAATGTCTAATAGTCTAATCTACAGAAAATACAGAAATATTTTAACAGTGTTCATATATTTTAATAGAATTTGCTATATCCTCTTATTCAGCTGTAATCTGATGGAGCCCAAACACACAGGGCAGCAACTCAAAATCAAACACAAAAATGTTGTAGCCTATAGACTGGTAAAAGTTTTGCATATACTTAGCCTACTTCAGTCTGTCAATATTAGGCTGAGGTTAATAATTGCTGTGAAATCTGGCCTCTAACACTACCGTAAGAAACCTCGGAGTAATATTTGATCAAGATTTGTCTTTTAATTCTCATTTAAAACAAACCTCACGGACTGCATTTTTTCATCTGCGTAATATTGTGAAAATTAGGCCTATCCTGACCCGAAAAGATGCAGAAAAATTGGTCCACGCTTTTGTTACCTCAAGGCTGGATTACTGTAACTCTCTATTATCAGGTAGCTCTAGTAAGTCCTTAAAAACTCTCCAGCTAATTCAGAATGCAGCAGCACGTGTACTAACAGGAACTAAGAAACGAGATCATATTTCTCCTGTTAGAGCTTCTCTGCACTGGCTCCCTGTAAAATCCAGAATTGAATTTAAAATCCTACTGTTAACTTATAAAGCTCTAAATGGTCAAGCTCCGTCATATCTTAGAGAGCTCATAGTGCCATATTATCCCACCAGAACACTGCGCTCTGAGAACGCAGGGTTACTCATGGTCCCTAAAGTCTCCAAAAGTAGATCAGGAGCTAGAGCCTTCAGCTATCAGGCTCCTCTCCTGTGGAATCATCTTCCTGTTACGGTCTGGGAGGCAGACACCGTCTCCACATTTAAGACTAGACTTAAGACTTTCCTCTTTGATAAAGCTTATAGTTAGGGCTGGCTCAGGCTTGCCCTGTACCAGCCCCTAGTTAGGCTGACTTAGGCCTAGTCTGCCGGAGGACCCCCCTATAATACACCGGGCACCTTCTCTCCTTCTCTCTCTCTCTCTCTCTCTCATATTCTATTACTGCATCTTGCTAACTCGGCCATTCTGGATGTCACTAACTCGGCTTCTTCTCCGGAGCCTTTGTGCTCCACTGTCTCTCAGATTAACTCATATCGCAGCGGTGCCTGGACAGCGTGACGTGTGTGGTTGTGCTGCTGCCGTGGTCCTGCCAGATGCCTCCTGCTGCTGCTGCTGCCATCATTAGTCATTAGTCATACTTCTACTGTTATTATACACATATGACTATTGTCACACATGTATACTACCAGATATTAGTACATACTTTCAACATATTGTACCACAGTAGCCAGAACTATAACTATAATATTATTACTTTCAATAATGTTGTTGTAAGCTACTGTCATTACCTGCATCTCTCTCTCTCTCTCTCTCTCTCTCTCTCTCTCTCTCTCTCTCTCTCTCTCTCTCTCTCTCTCCATCTCATTGTGTCATGCGGATTACTGTTAATTTATTATGCTGATCTGTTCTGTACGACATCTATTGCACGTCTGGAAGAGGGATCCCTCCTCAGTTGCTCTTCCTGAGGTTTCTACCATTTTTTTCCCCATTAAAGGGTTTTTTTGGGGAGTTTTTCCTTATCCGCTGTGAGGGTCCTAAGGACAGAGGGATGTCGTATGCTGTAAAGTCCTGTGAGGCAAATTGTGATTTGTGATATTGGGCTTTATAAATAAAATTGATTGATTGAAATGACGTTCTATTCACGTAATCTCCTTTATGCTCAGCTGGAACTATTGATTCCCATAAATGAGCCAGTTACACAGCAGAATCTTTACATGTATGAAAAGCATTCATGAGTCATTGCATAATGTATCCACGTAGATTAATTTCTTATTAACACTGACAAACCTGCAGTTCTGTGGAATTACTCTTTTTTTTTTTTTTTAATGGCAGGACAGTATATTGTTAAGGAGGAGAGCAGGAAAGACACACAGCAAAAGCTGCAGGCTGGAGTTGAACCCACTAAGCCACTAAAGCCACTAAACACTAAGCCACCAATGATCCAGGAAATATCTCTTTGATAAACCTCTCTGGTTTATGCCCAGGGAAAACCACAAAAATGGGCAAAAGTCTTTTCAGAGCCAGAGTCACTTTTCTTACAGCCTGACAAACTGTTGACTTGCTTATGTGTTCAGTGTCTCTGATGTTATAAAGAAAACTGCTGCTGCCAAAGAATCAAAGGGCAATACATAAAATTTGCTCAGATGATAATGTAAATCCATGATGTGTAATATTTGATATATCTGGGTGGAACAGATTGTTAGATAAATGATAGAGTGTGAGGTGAAATTGTCTATTTTATATAGGCTAGTCATTCTCCTTACACAACAGCCTCTGAATGCTTTCACTGATGATCACCTGTTTGAACAATACAGATTCTCGTTGGTGGGACTGATTTATCTGTGCCTGCTCCTTGAGCCCTATGTTGGCACCTCGACACGCCGGAGCAATGTGCTAACAGTCCCTCAGACTGTATGCATAGCCTTGCACTTTTTTGCAATGGGCACTTTCTTGTATACCGTGGGTCATGGAGAGCCTCAGCAAAAACACAGTATGCGATGCAATTCACAAGATGGCATGGGCTTTGACAGAGCTGCTGGATGCTTTTGTTGTCTTCCTTGGCCACTTACCAGCGCAGTCCATTAAGGAGGGCTTTTATGGCATAGCAGGTACACAGTAACCTATGAGACTACTTGATTTTTAAATAATGAAACAAATAATGAAATTAACTGTTGTATACAGAATTCATAGGGTTCCTCAGGATGATTGATGCCATCAATTGCACACATATCCACATCTCACGTCTGGGTGACAATGAAGCCGATTTTGAGTGTCAGTCCACAGCCTCAGCATTCAGGTAAATCTTGCAGTGTGATAATATTTGAATTTCACATTCAATGTGCGCATTAGTGGCAACATCTTATTCTCTGATCGTATCAGCACACTGCCTGCATGACATATATATATGTATATATATATATATATATATTATATTCACAATACACATTTGGACTCTCTCTCTCTCTCTCTCTCTCTCTCTCTCTCTCTCCCCACCATGTAATCCTTCCCAGTGCACATTAACTTCAAATGCTGTTACCTTGTAAGAGTATTTTAACCCCAAATGCTTTCGCAGATGACCTGTGACCATCACTGCATGGTCACCAGCATTGAGACAAAGTGGCCTGGGTTGGTACATGATTCAAGAATATTCAGGGAATCTGCATTGTGCTACAGATTTGAGCAAGGTATGGTAATTGTACATTGCAGATTACTTTATTTGCACTGCTTTTTGTGATAAGTCATGGCAATATTCCTTTTTCTTGTTCAGGGCTGTTCAGTGGACTCTTACTTGGAGACAGGGGTTACACCTGCCAGTCCTTTTTGATGACAACCTAGCCTGACCCTGAGGCAAGGCCACAAAACAGATTCAACATGGCCCTTACCAAAACCAGGGTCAGGATAGAGATGATGTTTGGTTTACTGAAAGCCCATTTCACCTGCCTTCATGGGCTCAGAGTGGTTCCAGACCAAGCATGCAGAATCATATCTGTGTGTGTTGTGCTCCATTGTATAGCCACAATAGGGAAAGAAAGGGCTCCACCAGTCATCCACCAGCCCCCTGATGTTGTTGACCCCATCACCATAGACCACCCTACTGGCAGGGCTGTAAGAGAGGCCATTACAGAGCAATTTTTTGTTTAAAACACAAGAACAGGCATTTTTTTTTTCTTTTCATTTACAAATCTTTATTTTGTTGTGATTTCTTTTCCCGTTCCTGTGAAAAAGACACTTTAGTTTAATGTTTTGTCTGGAATTAAACTGAATTCCTGAAGTTACTGAATTACCTTCTTTTCATGTTCCAGTCTGTCTACCTCGAGTTTTACTTTTTTTATTAACAGTTTCTTCAACTCGATGTCTAACTCTAATGTCCTCTTATATAGAGCCCTCACATTGTCTGCTCCAACCTGAAACAAATCACATAACACAGCTGATTTAACATGTAAACGTTGTCCCTTTGTAGGGCCCACTAAAGACAGGTGTAAAGGTCACTTCAGCTACTCTGTTTAAGGTTAATTGATTACCACTTGTGATGCTCTTGGCCTAGAGGTGAAAGCCACAGGTGCAGGAGGAGGAAGATTTCCCTCGTCCTGCAAAATTAACATATAGAAATGACAGCAATTAAATTCTAGGACAGAGAGCACCTGAAACTGTGATTAGTCTGATGTGTAAACCACCAACAACAAATTATTAAAGATAATCAGTCACAGCCAAGTGTCCACACTCACACCATCTGTGTTAACATGGGCAGTTTAAAAACTGCACAAAATTGGTGAAGGACTAAAGTTTACCCCAAAACTCTCTCAGGGCACACAGACACCATCTCATCATCTAGGTCCTCCACCTGAGAAAACATAAATGGCCATTTTATTCCATGATCAGCTACCACAGCTGACATGCCAGTGTATATTACTTGTTGCTTTCACTGTTACCTCTATATAAGTGTGTATGTGGGTGGTGGTAGCAACACTAATGTCTCCCCATCAATTGTACAGAAAATAAATACATGCACAATACATAAATACATACACAAATATGCCCACAATACTGCGACTGTGTTTTATTAGCACCCCAGTAGTTTAACACTTACCCACAGACACATACCTTGTACAAATGCGATCAGTTGGGTGCTGCCATTTCCACCAGGGTCAGAGGTGACTCCCCCCCTCTACTCCCTCATTAAGGGCCCTTGTTGTTGGAGAGGGCCAGCTCCTCAGTTTCATATTGTTCTTGTTTTGTACTGATATTATCCAACAACTGAGACTGATCGAGGCACTTAAGCCTTGTATGTTATTTGCTGTACTTATGAGAATAAGCCTTCTTACCACTTTGAATTATGTTTTTATGTTCATTGTTGATTTGCTCCCATGTGTGTATCACACCGCTAGGGTTAGAACTGAAAAAATGAGATTAAAATTCATATAAAAGTTACAGTATTTAAAGTCATATACACCATCTAAGCATCACATCAATTTAATGGAATACACAAATGTAATCACAGACAAATCAACTCATGTCCTAAATAAGGTAATGATATTGTATAGTATACAATATACATAAGTCATAAGATATATAAACCTATTAACTTACGCATTCACACAGTCCAGATTTTTTGCCAGCTGACTTTACAATTTGTGGCAGCCGCTACTGTGTTACTTTTGGCTTGGATTTAATTGCTTGAATTCTTCATATTTGTGAAGCATACTCGTCTGCTCCTCTTGTGTGAAGTATATGGGTCTTTTCCATGGCTGCAATTGGCGACATGCTGCAAACACTGCCCCTTTTATGTGAACGTACTTATAACCAGATTGGGAAAACCTGGGTTGATTTACCGAGTTGATAACCACCGTCGTGTAACCGTTTAGCTTGATTACAATTGTTAGGGTTAGGGTTCGTTGAGCCAGATAACGAAAAGTAGTACAGGCCTCAGATGTACTTAACCCATCAGACAGTCCACAAACAAGAAATAACCAAATAGAAAATCACTAATCAAGCTTGTAGCAATTCAGTTGTTTTTTGTTTGTTTTTTCTGGAATCTTGGGTCTGAGTCTGCACATTACAAGGCATTACTGTGTTTTTAGGCTGTTACAGGCTGTAGTTGTATTTGTGTTTAAGCATCTGTTGTCTGACTATGTTTATGTCTGAACTCCTTGCACACATGCATGTCCTCTAACATCTTTCCTGCAGGTTATTGTTTAAATAATAATGAGATGGTATGTAGCCTAAGGTGCCCAGTATAGATTGGGATGAGTGTATTTATATGATACAAAAAGCCATTTACAAACAAATGTTCTCTTCTTTTTGTTTGTATCTATGATTTGTTGTTAGTATCCACTAATTTCTGGCACTCACTGATGTTTTCTTCTTTTTGCTCATCTCTTTGGTGAGAGAAAATTATATGGGTGGTTGAGAGCACAGATAAGAAAAAAAAATCATCTTGTTTTCACAGTCCACAAGGTGTGTCCAACACAAGGAAAAAATGCATGGATATAATCAAATTTAGATTATGATGTTTTAGAGCAGTTATAATGATTGGATTATTTAACCTTTGGGCTATATAAATCCGTCCCTCTGCTGACATATTTACTTTGTTTGATTTTATTTACCAGTACTTTAAATTCACAACTGCAGAAGATCTTCCTTTTTACAGCCTTTATTGATGGCATCTCTAACATTCTTGGGCATGTGCTAAAGTATATGCCCATGGCACAACGCCGGCTATTATAGAATGTATATGGGGTGTTACCTATGTTAATAGGTGATTTGTGATCAAGCCGGATTCATCATTGAGCACATCTGGGTAAGAGCAGGTTTGGATGGGTAAGAACATTTTGATGCATTGGGAGTTGACTTCACTTATCGTTTTTACCTTAATAGAAAACTAAGAGAACATGTAATAGAATATCCATTCTAGAACATGCGCTTCAACTAGTAGCAGCAAAGTCTGGTAGCTCTCCAATTTACTTAGTTTTACTGAATTTTTACTATATTTTTCTCAACTACTAATGGATACTTCTGTGAAGAGAAGAGTTTATTCAAGAGAGGAGCTTTTTTCGTTGAACGGAGCAAGTCTGGAGGACACCATCCTATTCCAGCCGAGATGAAGAGGTGTTTTCGTGGTTGCCGTGCTGGTGCAAAGGTGAAGGCTTGGAAGTGGAGATATAAGCCCTTTAGCCATATTATGTACCAAGAAAATTCAGTCATATCATAACAATACTACTTGTGTACATCCCACCCAAGGCAACTGCTGAAGTTCCATGTGAAGTTCTCCATGAACTTGTTGCTAAGATACAGACTAAACACTATTGATAATATCAGGAGACTTCAACCATGTTTCCCTCTCCTCTCACCTGACTGGATTTACACAGTTTGTTAACTGTCCAACTAGAGAAAATAAAACCCTTGATCTGCTATATGCCAATGTCAAAGAAGCTTACAGAGCCATTGCCTTACCACCACTGGGCAGGTCAGATCACAACTTGGTTCTTCTGCAGACATGTTACAAACCCTGTGTGTGGAGGCATCCTGCAACTAAACTCACAATCAGAAAATGGACACCAGAGGCTACTGAGGCTCTAAGAGACTGCTTTGAATGCACAGACTGGGATGTGCTGCTGGAAACAGAGAACATCATGGACATTGATAGACAGGTTGACTGTTTTACTGATTACATCAACTTCTGTAGAGACACAGTCATACCTACAAAGACTGTATGCTGTTTCCACAATAACAAACCTTGGATTACCAGTGACATAAAGGAAATCTTCAATGAGAAGAAGGCAACTTTTAGAGATGGTGACAAAGCATGGCTCAAACAAGTGTAACATGAGTTGAAGAAGAGACTTAAGATGGCAATGGTGGAATACAAAAAGAAACTGGAGAGGAATCCGTGAAATATGGAGAGGAGTCAACACCATCTCTGGTTACAACGAAAAGACAGCCAGTGGTGGGTGATGCAGAAAGAGCTGATGAACTCAATCAGTTCTTCAATAGATTCAATATGGCAGCCACTCCCACTTCCAATGCTGCTTCTCCTTCTCCTCCTCCTCCTCCTCCTCCTCCTCCTCCTCAATCACCTCCACCTCCACAACTTGTGTACAACTCCAATGTGGCACATTGGAGTTGTACACCTGTGCCTCCACCCTTGTCTGTCACAGAGATGGGGAGCTGGGAAGACTTTGCTCTGGGAAGGCTGCTGGCCCAGATGGTGTGTGTCCAAGGCTCCTTAAAGACTGTTCTGCCCAACTGTGTCAGCCTCTCCACAAGATCTTCAACCTCAGTCTACAGTTGGGGCAGGTGCCGGCACTGTGGTAGACTTCCTGTGTTGTGCCGGTACCAAAGATTAAATGTCCAGCTGAACTTAATAACTTCAGACCAGTAGCCCTCACTGCGCACATCATGAAGACCTTGGAGCGGCTGATTCTACACCTACTGAGACTTGAGATCAAAGACAAACTCGACCCCCTGCAGTTTGCATACAAACAACACATTGGAGGCTCCCGGTTGGGGAATCGGATGTAGTGGTCGCAGTAACCTTGCTCTCCCAAAGACACTTTCGTGAGCTACTAAGACAACATTGTAAGCAGGTTGAGAAGATGACCTCCAAATCAGCCACACAAAGAAAGAAAGAAGACAAGAAAGACAACGCTCATGCTACAAGCAGCAGTCAGTGTGTAGCTAGCACAGCTAGCCTGCTTAAAGATCACAGAGCGGCCAATTACCTGCTGAGCTACTCGAGCAGCAACTGTAAACTCTAGAGGAGAAGTACGCCGTGCTAGCCAACAACAATGCTAAGCTATCAGTTAAAGCAGCGGATCTAGAGGGTCCATGTCATTGGTCCGACGGCCCATTGGTTTGACATCCCATTAGTCCAACTGTCCGTGGTGCTGAACGGCTCGCAGCGGGCGTATGGTGAGCCGCAACCGGCTCTGGGTCAGCTGGGAAAGGCTTGAGGTGGAGCAGGCTCAGGGCTTATGTGTTTGTCACTTTCTTTTTCATTTTAACCCACACCATGATCTTTTCCTGACCCTAACCAAGTGGTTTTTGTGCCTAAACCTAACCAGACCTTAACCACAGGGCATCATGATAATTTCGGAACGGACTTCGGAACAATGGGTTTAATATGGTCGGAACAATGGGATGTCGAACCAATGGGCTGTCAGACCAATGGGCAGTTCCTGATCTAGAGGGTCGTAACTGGAGAAATAATATTAGGATAATCGGGCTGCCGGAGGCTATCGAGGGCCCACGACCCACAACATTTTTTTCGGACCTGCTCATGGAGCTGCTCGGCAAAAATGTGCTACAATCACCCCCCGAATTAGACCGTGCACATAGAGCACTCGCCGCCAGGCCACCTCCGGAAGGAAAGCAGCGAGCTGTGATTATCTGCTTTCACCGCTACCAAGTGAGGGGGCTGGTCATCCGTGAGGCCCGTAAGTGGCAAGGAAAGCTCCAGTATTAGGAGAAGTCGTGCAGCATGCCAGGTACCGGGAAGTCATGTCCAGGCTGTACAATCTGGGCCTCAGACCGTCCTTGCTCTTCCCAGCCAGGCTGATGATAACGCTGAAAGATGGCAGCAGAAAAGGACTCCCCTCGCCTGAGGAAGCTTCAAGCTTCGTGGCTGCATACCAACGGGAGCCCGGCGTACCGTGAGCTTACGCTTGCCAGCTAATAGTCCAAATAACTCGCCAGTAAGCGCCTTCAAACCACATGGGACTGTGTTATGGATGAAGCCATGGTGCGGTAAACCAGTTTTACAATCATCCTGAACTTTTGACCCTGTTCTCGGGCGATGTTTCAGTGAAATAGGGCTGGAGCTAAACATTTGGTGGTAATGTGGTTAAATGCCCTTTGACACTATGTTGGATGATGTTATTTTTGTAACGATATACACTATTTGCTACTTTGGGAGCCATTACCTTGTTCTGTTAATAGCATTACTCCCCTGTTTTCATCTGATTGAAACAAATGTTGGAAGTTCATGTTTTAAAGGAACTTAACTTGTCAAGACTAAATGGTTATTTTATAGTGAGAGCTGACTGAAACAGTTTGAGTTTACACTCTTCTTTGTACTAACTGTTATGATAGGCTACTGACTGCACCTCTCACCATACTCAATATATTATTTTTATTTTCATGATTATAGGCACTCTTATTTTGGGTGTGTGGAGGATAAGGTGAGTGGATTGTGTGTGTGAGGGTATGGGAGGATGAGTGGGTGTATATGCGAGTGAGTATACATATATATATTTTCACTACCACTTTCACTTACTGTTACTGTTAACCATTTTAATCCCAGGTTAAAATTTCCACCCTTTAATTCCATTGCTTTCTCCCACCCTCCCTTACTAACAGTGTGTGTACGTAAGTGGCAATTTTATTAGGGCAAGTTTTTTTTTGTTGTTTTTTTTTCTCATTAAGTTGATACAGCCATCCTAAACGGCCTAATTATAATTTTTCAGGTACTACTTTTGCTGACTGTAGTTGAGAGGGGGTCTTACAGCGCATCTAGGTTGAACAGGTTGATGAGAAACATCCTGGGCTGCGTTCCGTACTGCTGCATTAGCTATGTTAACAGCTCACATTTATACTGTGGTTATAATAAGACATGGGAACCAAGGCATTGTGAAAAGTAGGTTAGATAGGAAAGAGTGTGCCAATGTCTTTGGCAGAGAGGAATTGTACCAAAATGATTAAGGGTGCTAAGGGGTGGGAGGGGTTAAAATGGATTGCAGGGCAGAAGAGGGAGGGATTTTTTTTTCTTTGTTTCTTTTTTTTTTCTCATGAGTTTCAGCTATCTACTTGTTTTTGTTCTTTCAGTAATCTTATCCTTTTCTCCAGGCTGCAGTACTTATCCGGTGTACTCTGTACCAAACACTATGCCATAGCGGGTGTAACCAGGGCACGGGTGGGTGGTGGGCAGGCGGTGAGGATCGTTTCATTAAATGTCGGTGGATTGAATGCACCAGTGAAACGTGTAAAGATATTCTCACACCTTCAAAATTTAAAAGCAGACATAATGCTCCTACAGGAGACACATTTACTTAATACTGATCAGAACAGACTGAGTAGACCTTGGATCGGGCAGATTTTCCACTCCAAATTTAATTTGAAAACAATGATCAGGAAAGGGGTGCATTTCATTCCTGGAAATATTATTACAGATGAAAACGGTCGCTACGTTATAGTCTCTGGCACACTATATCAGAAGCCAGTTATTCTTGTATCGGTATATGCTCCTAATTGGGATGATCGTAACTTCATGAAAAATCTTCTGTCTTGTCTTCCTAATTTGAATTCACACGCGCTAATCATGGGGGGGTGACATGAATTGTGTCATTGACCCCCTGCTGGATAGGTCTAGTTCTAAAACTACATCCCTCTCTAAAATGCCTCAGACCCTTTCTACCTTCATGGAACAATACGGATACATTGATCCCTGGAGATTCTCACACCCATCTGATAAACAATATTCCTCTTTTTCACATGTACATCGAACCTACTCGCACATTGATTATTTTTTACCTGACAAAACATTTATTTCTTCAGTTATCTCCACTGAATACGCACCAATATCTGTATCAGACCACTCTAGTGTAATACTCGATCTCCACTTTGAACTGAAGCCTTAAGATTTCAGATCTTGGCGGCTAGATCCCTTATTATTAGCTGATACGTGTTTCTGCACATATGTCTCCGAGATTTCTTTCTTGAGACTAATAGGTCAGATGATACCTCTCCTTCTTTATTATGGGAAACATTAAAGGTGTTTATTAGAGGTAAAATAATTTCATTCATGTCCTATGCTAATAAATGTCGGAAAGCACGCCAAAAAGAATTGGAAGAATCAATGGCCAGCGTAGATAGTCACTACTCCACTAATCAGTCACCTGATCTCTATAAAGAGAGACTGAAACTCCAAATGGAGCTTGATCTTTTGACGACAAGAGAAGCTGAGCAACTTTTGCTTAAGTCCCGAGGTACTTTATATGAGTTTGGGGACAAGGCCAGCCATCTCCTGGCCCAATAACTGAAGGCTAGGACTGCGTCAAACCAGATTACCCAAATTCGGAACAACAAAGATGCTCTCACTTCAGGCCCTAATGAGATCAATGATGTTTTAAGAAGCTTTTATCATCAGCTTTACATGTCAGAGGCCCCCGATGACGAAGCCAAAATGCCTGAATTCTTCGCTCCGCTCACCATACCCAAGATTTCAGCAGAGGACCGGCAGGCACTGGATGCCCCCTTGCAACTTTCAGAGATCACTGAAGCAATCAAGATAATGCATAATGGTAAATCCCCAGGACCCGATGGGCTACCGGTGGAATTCTTTAAAAAATTCTCAGGGAAATTGGCTCCATTACTGCTAGAGGTATTTAACCAGTCATTCCAACAAGGCTCCTTGCCCCCTACTTTCACACAGGCCTCTATATCTTTAAACCTTAATAAAGATAAAGATCCCTTCAACTGCGCTTCGTACCGTCCGATATCGCTCTTGCCCGTTGATGTAAAAATACTAGTGAAGGCCTTTGCTCGTCGTTTAGAGTCTATTATGCCATCAGTCGTGTCGGAGGATCAGACAGGATTTATAAGACAGCAACACTCCTTCACTAACATCCGAAGGCTTCTCGGCATCATACATACTCCATCTGCACCTTCTGACCCGGAAGTGGTCATATCTCTTGATGCCGAGAAAGCCTTCGACAGAGTGGAGTGGGCCTACCTATTCTCCACCCTGTAGCGTATTGGCTTTGGGGACAATTTTGTGTGTTGGATTCGTTTGCTTTATTCTTCCCCTCAGGCGTCAGTATGTACAAACACTCAACGTTCTAAACCTTTCCCCCTCTTTCAGGGAACACATCAAGGGTGCCCACTTTCGCCACTCTTATTCGCGCTCGCCATCAAGCCGCTTTCAATTGCGTTAAAGGCAGAAACGCGATTCTTAGGTATTCAGCGATGGGGAACAGAACACAAGGTCTCATTATACGCGGACGACCTTCTCCTGTATGTGCGTAACCCATCATCTAGTATCCCTCATATCCTCACGACACTTAACTCCTTTGGCACTTTCTCTGACTATAAATTGAATATCGGGAACAGCGAGTGCCTCCCAATTAACCAACCCACCTTAGAAATGTCGCCTTCCTCAATCCCATTTCAGCTCTCCGAATCAGGATTTAGATATCTGGGCATTATTGTTACACGTACCATTTGCACCTTACGAGGTGCCGACGACAAAAATTAAATCTGACTTGCAAAGGTGGAGTCAGTTACCTCTTTCTCTGGCAGGGAGAGTACAAATAGTTAAAATGAACGTACTGCCCAAGTACTTATATGTTTTCAGTGTGTTCTGGTCTTCTTACCTCGATTACCTCTTACCTCTATTATTTCCACTTTCATCTGGGCGGGCAAACACCCGAGGATAGGTAAAATCTACTTGCAGCGTAATAGACCATCGGGCGGCCTCGGCCTGCCCAACTTCCTGGGTTACTATTGGGCTGCAAATGTGCACAAGCTCTTGCTTTGGTTTTCCTCTCCCCAGAGCAGCTGGTGCCAACTTGAAGCAAATTCATGTATCTCCTCTTCACCTCAGGCTCTAGCATGCAGCAACTTACCTTTCTCCCCATCGCAACACACATCTAATCCCACTGTTATTGCCACTTTGAAGATATAGACGCAAATAAGAAAACAATTCAAGTGGACTACCCTCCCTCGGTCAACCCCCATTTGCAGTAACCATCTTTTTTTTACCAGCTAAAATTGACCCTCGGTTTAAGTATCTAGCTAAAAAAGGCCTATGTCGTTTGGAGGATCTATATGTTGACGGGTCATTCGCCAGTTTTAACCAACTGTGTGCCTCTTCCAAACTAACCACGTCAGACTACCTCAGATACTTTCAGTTACGGGACTTTGCAAGGACCCACTCCTCAATGTTCCCTCAAAATCCTGTTACCACTGGCACAGATCACATACTCACGGCTGAGAAGCTAACAAAGGGTCACTTATCATACCTTTATGACCTCTTACTACCAGCAGGGGAGTCAATGCTCGCGAAAATTAAATTGGACTGGGAAAATGAACTGCAGACTACCATCTCTGATCAGTTCTGGGAAAAGGCTCTGGAGGCAGTTAACTCCTCTTCTTCATGCGCACGCCACAACCTCATACAGTTCAAGGTGCTCCATAGGGTTCACTACAGTAAAGCTAAGCTCTCAAAAATCTTCCCAAATACAGTCGCAGATAGATGTAATAGGTGCTCACTTTCCCCATGTAACTTAACACACATGTTTTGGTCGTGTACCAAATTATTCAGGTTCTGGGAGTCATATTTCTGGGAGTCAACGCACTTTCCGAAATATTACAGATCCAAGTTTCACCATCTCCCCACATAGCTATATTTGGAAGACCTACAGACGACATTATCTTGACAAAAAATCAAATAAAAGTAATTGCATTTACATCGCTAATTGCTCGCAGAAGAATCCTCCTTATGTGGAAATCTGCTCTACCTCCAACAGCTAAATCCTGGTTACGTGATGCTATGTCCTTCTTAAAACTGGAAAAAATTAAATTCTCTATAAGAGGTTCCCCCAATAAATTCTACTCCTATTGGCAACCACTGATCAGTTATTTTGACCGTCTTCCGGCCGCTGAAGTCTCATAGTAAATGTGCTTATTCTGGCTTTGGTGTGTGGGTGCCCTGCCGCTTGTCCGCCGCCCAACCCCCCTTCATAGGAGACATGTATGCGTGGTCTTGGGAGTATTGTACGTGGTCCCAGGTATGCATAACCTAACTGCTGGCCTTGGGACTCTGAAAGTACAGCAGCAACTTCGGTGCTATTAATGACTGACTCTGTTTCAAAACAAAAATTTTCTTTTTTTATCTTTTGTATTTTATTTATTATTATTTATTTATTTAATTTTATATAAGTTATATATCTATTTATTTATTTATTTACTTATTCTGTTTACCATTATAGATTATCCTTTTAGTTTATTTCTTACTCTTGCTTTCTTAATTTGAACGGGATTGCGGGAAGGGATGTGGGTAGGGTATTCTGGATTGGGTATAAAATAGAAAAACTGATGGAAATGACCTGTATGCCAAATCTGTCTGTATGTAACATTTCACTGCATTTCTTTCAACAAAGTGTTCAATAAAGAGTGAACGATGCTGTCCTCTACATGCTTCACCGTGCCCTAGCTCATCTGGAGGAACCTGGCGCTTATGTGAGAATCATGTTCTTTGATTTTTCAAGCGCATTCAACACCATCCAACCCAACATACTCCAGGACAAGCTCGCAGAGATGGCAGTGGATCCTTCCTTTATCTACTGGATCACAGATTACCTGACAGGAAGGCCACAGTATGTCAGGTTGGGTAACTGTGTTTCTGGGACATTAATGAGCAGCACAGGGGCTCCACAAGGGACTGTCCTGGCTTCATTCCTGTTCACACTGTACATGGCGGACTTCAAATTCAACTCTGAGTCCTGCCACATCCAGAAATACTCGGACAACACTGCTATTGTGGCGTGTATCAGGAATGGGCAGGAGTCTGAATATAGGGACCTGATAAAAGCCTTCAGTGACTGGAGTCACAAGAACTGTCTCCTCCTGAACACCTCAAAGACCAAGGAAATGATCATAGATTTCCGCAGGTCCAAGCCCCCTCTTCAGCCAGTGAATACCTGTGGGGTGGACATTGAGGTGGTGCCAAGCTATAAGTAATCTAGGTGTACACCTGGATAATAAGTTGGACTGGTCCCTAAACACAGACTCTTTCTACAAAAAGGGGCAGAGCCGCCTCTTTTTCTTGAGGAAGCTCAGATCTCTCGACATTTGTAGTAAGATGCTGCAGATGTTTTAACAGTTTGTGGTGGCAAGTGTGTTGTTTTATGCTGCAGTCTGCTGGGGAGGAAGCATCAGACACAAAGGTGCAAGGCGGCTGGACAAACTAGTCAAAAGAGCTGGCTCTGTGATTGGAGTCAGGTTGGACACACTGGAGGAGGTGGTGGAGAGATGCACATTGAAGATGTTCGAGGCCATCATGAACAACCCAGATCATCCACTCCACAACACCTTGATGGACCAAAAAAACTGTGGTGGACGGCTCCTCTCTCTTCGATGCAGGACAGAGAGATACAGAAGATCCGATATACCAACAGCCATCAGGCTTTATAATTCTCTGACATATAATAGATGAATAAAGTTATTCTTATTCTTATTCTTAATAGAAATTTATGAGAATATTGCTGCATGAGTCCCATTGTGTGTCTCAGGTCAGTGTCTGAACCTGACTTTGTTACTATGTTTCTCTACTTTTGGCTTTTTCTACTTTGTTTTTCTTTCCCACATTGCCTTACAGATGCAATGTGTTGCTCTATCTGTCCACCAGATGACCACATTCCCCTTTGTCCTATCTGAACATTGAGTCTATAAAAATAGCCTGTGTGACTGGATGTGGATACTTGGATCCTTTGGATAGTCCATAATTGTTTTAAGTAAATGCAAAGAAGTATTGTCATTAAAATAAATGTGAGAAGTAAAAGTTCTCATTATTCAGAACATGCCTCTCTGGGTGTTATATTATAAGCTGAATTAGTTTTCATCATTTTTATGTTTTTGCAGATGTGGAGCTTGTTGTAGCTACTCACGAGTATCTGTGGCAGTGCATTAATATGTACTGCTAACTATAACTGTCAAACTGGTACATTAATACAATATTTCCCTCTTAAATGTAGTGTAGTATAATTATAAGATAACAATGAGATAGAAATAGCAATGCTTAAGGATATACTCTGCAGGATCTTTATCAAAAACAATGTATAGACTCTTACAGAAGAATGGGCCCCCCTCAGTCACCACTAAAAGTAAATGGGAGTGTGTTCATCTGCAGATATTGTGCCCACTGCCGGGATTTAATGATTTTCTTCTTATGTGTTGTGTTTGGGGCATTTTTGGGCATGTACCCTCACAGCGCTCAGGTGAGGTCGGGACAGGTGCAAAACACACAGTTAGCAGCTAGCAGATGAAAACGGGAGTATCTATCAGATAAAACGCTGCATATCTTTCTGGTAAAGACTAGTCACCTGAAATGGTTTCCACTTCACAGGTGTGCCTTATCAGGGTTAATTAGTGGAATTTCTTGCTTTATCAATGGAGTTGGGACCATCAGTTGTGTTGTGCAGAAGTCAGGTTAATACACAGCCGACAGCCCTATTGGACAACTGTTAAAATTCATATTATGGCAAGAACCAATCAGCTAACTAAAGAAAAACGAGTGGCCATCATTACTTTAAGAAATGAAGGTCAGTCAGTCCGGAAAATTGCAAAAACTTTAAATGTGTCCCCAAGTGGAGTCGCAAAAACCATCAAGCGCTACAACGAAACTGGCACACATGAGGACCGACCCAGGAAAGGAAGACCAAGAGTCACCTCTGCTTCTGAGGATAAGTTCATCCGAGTCACCAGCCTCAGAAATGGCAAGTTAACAGCAGCTCAGATCAGAGACCAGATGAATGCCACACAGAGTTCTAGCAGCAGACCCATCTCTAGAACAACTGTTAAGAGGAGACTGCACCAATCAGGCCTTCATGGTCAAATAGCTGCTAGGAAACCACTGCTAAGGAGAGGCAACAAGCAGAAGAGATTTGTTTGGGCCAAGAAACACAAGGAATGGACATTAGACCAGTGGAAATCTGTGCTTTGGTCTGATGAGTCCAAATTTGAGATCTTTGGTTCCAACCGCCGTGTCTTTGTGAGACGCAGAAAAGGTGAACGGATGGATTCCACATGCCTGGTTCCCACTGTGAAGCATGGAGGAGGAGGTGTGATGGTGTGGGGGTGTTTTGCTGGTGACACTGTTGGGGATTTATTCAAAATTGAAGGCACACTGAACCAGCATGGCTACCACAGCATCCTGCAGCGACATGCCATCCCATCCGGTTTGCGTTTAGTTGGACGATCATTTATTTTTCAACAGGACAATGACCCCAAACACACCTCCAGGCTGTGTAAGGGCTATTTGACCAAGAAGGAGAGTGATGGAGTGCTGCGGCAGATGACCTGGCCTCCACAGTCACCGGACCTGAACCCAGTCGAGATGGTTTGGGGTGAGCTGGACCGCAGAGTGAAGGCAAAGGGGCCAACAAGTGCTAAACACCTCTGGGAACTCCTTCAAGACTGTTGGAAAACCATTTCAGGTGACTACCTCTTGAAGCTCATCGAGAGAATGCCAAGATTGTGCAAAGCAGTAATCAGAGCAAAGGGTGGCTATTTTGAAGAAACTAGAATATAAAACATGTTTTCAGTTATTTCACCTTTTTTTGTTAAGTACATAACTCCACATGTGTTGATTCATAGTTTTGATGCCTTCAGTGAGAATCTACAATGTAAATAGTCATGAAAATAAAGAAAACGCATTGAATGAGAAGGTGTGTCCAAACTTTTGGCCTGTACTGTATATATATATATAGAGAGAGAGAGAGAGAAATATTAATAAACTAAGATATGTTGTTTCACCTGCTGAACTGGAAATGATTATACATGCCTTTATCTCATCTCGCACTGACTATTGTAATGCACTTTTTTCCTCACGTAGTATGTCTTCTCCTAATCATTTGCGAGCAATCCAGAATGCTGCTGCAAGGTTACTTATGAGGTCAAATAGACACTCATATTACCCCTATACTAAAATCTCTTCACTGGCTCCTGTCTCATATAGGATCCAGTTCAAAATTGTCATTCTTACTTACAGAGCACCACACAGTCAGGCTCCTGCTTATGGCTGAACGCTCTCTTAGGTCAAATATGCTAAATTTGTTGTCTGTCCCTCACACTTGCCGCAAAGACTTATGGAGCTTTTGAGGCCATGGCACCTAAATTTTGGAATGCTCTGTCTGCTTCCTTACAGTCTGCTGAGTCTTGGGAGATGATCAGTTCGATCCCCAGCTCCCCCAGTCTGCATGTCAAAGTATCCTTGAGCAAGATACTGAACCCCGAATTGCTCAGTGTGTGAGTGTCTTTAAAAGAAAAACTGAGAAGCAGGTGTCCACCAGTGTGTGAATGGGTGAATGTGACTCAAAGTGTGAGAAGTCAGTGTCTGTGAAAACACTTTATTAATACATTTTTCTGACTCTCAATAGGGTTAAATGGAAACATGACCTCAAATGACACATACCGCTTTTGATGGATGTGTACTAACTGTTCACTAAATAGCTGTGGGGTGAAGTCAGGTAATTTGGGACACTTTTTGGTAAATTACTAAGAAAAACACCTAAAACTTTAAAAACTACTTCAAGTTGTACTTTTAGACCTTGTTATGGGTTTCTGCTAATTCTAAGGAAAATATGTTGCCAAGTAAAATAATCTACAAACTTTGGACATGGAGAACCCCCACCACACTCTGATGATATGTTCAGGTAAAATGGGACAGTCATGTTTGTTTGTTTTTTAAATAATTAAACACATTTATGAGTTCAGTCAATAATCCATTTAATCAATAATGTGGCCTAACTACTCATTAAAAAGATCCTCCAGCTTTTCTGCCATGCCGACCCTGTTCTTCTGCTGTCAGAGTGACACTGAAGGATACGGGCCTACCCGTTACATCATAGTGAGAATGCATATTTATTTAATTAAGTTATCTATGATGATAACTCTAAGTGTTTATGGGTCAAACATTTTGTGTGCATTGTTCATCTTTTTGTGTTTTTCAGCCTTTTCTCTTCGCTGTAAAATACAGCCCACATTAACAAGCACATTGACCATTTTAACATCTTGATTGTTTGAACAGGACATTGTGTCCATATACTGTTTGGGTTTATTAACGAGTAATAAAAATACGGGAGGACTGAAAATAAGACTGAACGTCATGACTGTCGTAATAAATTTCCGTTAAAAAAATCTGTCTCAAGGATAAAAATACAGTAAATGTTAAATCCTTGGTTAAGTTGTATCCGACAGTCCATGAATGTAGCATGTCTCCGCGCACCATGACCCGGATGAAGTTCCGTTCAACTTTATATCCCACAAGCCCTTTCTTCAACTTCCTCTTTCTACACCGCAGCGATGTCCAAGAGAGGTACGATATCCGTCTTGTAAAATCCACATTCATCTGTTATTTTATACCCCCCGTCAGCTCTTGTAATGTTGTTTGTGTATGATAGAGTGGAGAAGATAACATAATTACGTCAGTAGTTTTACGTGTATGCAGATATTTTACAATTTATGACCGATAGCATTTTCGCTTGCTACCTAATGGGAGCCATGTTTCGCTATCAGTGCCTTGCATGCAAGAAGCAAATAAAGGTATAGGTTGATAATGTAAGTCTGTTGTAAACTTTAGAAAGGTTAGGTAGTAAAAGAGCCAATGTGGCACCACTTACTGAATTGAAACGCGATTAAATTGGCCCCAGTAAGGTGAAGTTAGTCGGAGCTAACTGATGCTAACTCAGATAGCAACGTAAAGTTAGGTAACGTTAGTGCCGGTGTTCTGACAAATGGAGCTACCCGCTCAGAATGACCTATCAGTAGCAAAGAATCTATCAGAATGGACTACAAGTTCTATAAATGTAGGTAAAAGTAGAGCAGCTCATTCTGTCAGGTAGAAATATCTATCACAATGTGGTTAAAAGTAGAGTAGGCCATTATCTAGAGTAGGAATTATCCATCAGAATATGCTACTACCTCTATAAATGTGGTTAAAGGTATGGTTGTGTCGCCTGGTGTGGTTTTGGTATTTTTTTCGTCACATATACGCACCATGAATGAGCAGTTTATGTTAGTAGATCATTCAGAGTGGTAGCTCTATTTGTCAGAACACGGTACATTTTGGAGATAGTGAATGTTGGATAACTGCTGCTGCTAGTTGCATATAAGGTAAACACTGGAATATCCTGTTTACATGACCTGTATCAAAATAGTGATATTTGGAATTATAGTGGAGTAGTACTGTACGTTCAAGCCAACAGCGACCAGCGCTTCCAAAATGGTGGAAGTCATTCATTTTCAATGAGAGCCTGGCGATTTGGGCGACCTGATTGTCAGCCGCGCATCTTGGGCGACCAGAGCGGGTCCGGAGGGGACTTAAAACTCGTTTTACTTTGTTAATAACTTTGACGCGGTTCGGCGACAACCAGTTGGAATGCTGACGTGCTTCGATGAAGCGGGTCCCAGAGAACAAGCCATGTAACTTGTCCCTACAGCAGACTTGTTCCGACAACGGATATGAATTGATTACTTGAGTTGGCGCCCACTTAGTCCTTTTATAATGTGTCGGTGTTTGGTTACAGAGACCCAAATAAAAAGAATGAGGCTTGGGACCGCATCGTGGAGGTAGTTGGTAGGTCTGGTGAGTTTAAGTGTGTAATGTTAGTAATGATAGAGGAGAGAATTGCAGGCTAATGTTGCGATGTAGCATGCAAGTCTTCCTTGCTTGGTTTGAATGGGATGACATACTGCATAGCATTTTATAAACACAACTATGAGCTTTTTGACTGGACAACAGCAAGCAGCAACTACGCTGCTTTCAAGCCAGTAGTCCGCTTTGTGGCTCCTTTAAATTGACAAGCACGATCAAACGTTCAGTGATTCACGTGATAAGCGACTCGAGAGACCAAAGCTGCCACAAATATCTTTGACAGTCGTGCTTCTTTGCGTCTGCGAGAAACTTTGCCTCTTTGGAAGCTTCTGATTTGAAGGTACAGTTAGAGAGCATGTAAACATTGCCAATGTATGCAAAGACCCTTGGTCCTGTCGGTACAGGCCAAAAACTGCTAAGCTGTCATAGCCTAATAAATAGTAGTAGTGGGGCTGCTCCATTTCAGTATGCCAGTGCAGGGCATCCACCAATCGAAAAATCAGCGGTTCGATCCCCAGCTCCTCCAGTCTGCATGTCTAAGTATCCTTGAGCAAGATGCTGAACCCCAGATTGCTTGTGTTAAAAACTGAGTAGCAGGTGGCACCTGATATGGTAGCCTCGGCCACCAGTGTATGAGTGTGTGTGTGGGTGGGTGAATGTGAGTCGTGGTGTAAAAAGTGCTGTGAGTGGTCGGATGACTAGAAAGGTGCTATACAAATGCAGGTCCATTTACCATGATTCTAAATGTTTTTATATGTATGACTGAACGACATTCAGAACGTCTGTCTCATCAGTCTCCCTTGATTTGTTTGTATTTGAATGAACGATGTGGTCATGGTGTCGTATACATCGCTCACTCCGCTCAAATTTAGCAGTGGATCCAGCGTATCTGTCGGCTACGATACCCGTCAAATGGTGTGCAGACTCCACGTACTCTGCGCACTGCAGGCATATGCTGGCGTGGTAATGGTGCAGACCCAGTGATTTAGGAAACAGGTCTACTGTAACCAGCTACCAATATTATCACAAGCAAACCATGCATCTTCAAATTTGCTGTTTTTTATTGTTTTAGTCCCTTCTCAGACTGAGAAAAGCCCAGTGTTTCATAGCTCATAGAAAGTTTTTGTACTTGATTTTGACATGGCAACAATGGTATGGTAAAGTCTGATATATTGTAAATGTGTTTGAAACTGCCGCACTTGTTCACCCCTGGGTGTTTGGGGCTGCCATATGTGGTGTTAGCTGCTTTGGGGCTGGATCAGGTGCTTGACTAAAACAAAACAAATAATAAAAGTAAGCAATCACTTTAATCTGTCACCAGAAGTAGAATTTACGCTGTCTGTGAAAAAGCAATTAAAATGTAAATGTCAGTAGACGGATAAGAAAACCACTTAAACTGGATAATAAATGAAGAGATAAGCAAATTGTAGAACAGCATGATCTCCGATTCTCTCTGAAGTAAACCAGAGACTTGTTTTGAAAGTTGTGCAAGCTGATTTTTTTTTTTCCCCCAACTGTGTATTCCTGTCTTCTTACAGGACGTGGAGGTTCATCTGGAGCCAAGTTCCGCATCTCACTGGGTCTCCCAGTGGGAGCGGTCATCAACTGCGCTGACAACACAGGTACGTGTCACCTAACCTATTGTCATGGCTTAAATATGCAATATGTTAGGAAATTGTGCAGTACTCCTCCAACCTAAATATGGAGTCACACTTTGATTTAATCCGCATGGATGCTCTGAAAATCAAAGTTATTACAGGTACTAACGTGATTTAGCCCCTGTAATCACTACAGATAAAGCTGGAGTTTGTGTTGTGTGTACATTATATGGTACATTTGCAGGCAGTTGTCTTTATTAGTGGTTTGGATTAATGATGGCACACTGTAAGAATGGTGTTGTCAGCCAGTCCCCCCCCCCCCCCCCCCCCCCCCTTCCAAAAGCACTTGTTTTGTCTGTTCAGTGGCTGGATGAGTTGTCGTAGAAGGGAATATGAACCTCATCACTTTGGGTGAGATGGCAGCTTCACGCTGTGGCTGACTGATCTCAATCAGTGATGAGACAAGGTGGCACAGTGCTGTAGCCCCAATGTCATTTCCAAAACCACATGAACAGATCTACTACAATGCTCTTTTGGAACTCTTTTCACCATTTCTTTGTTTTTCTCCTCTTCTCTCACTTTTTGTGTTCTCCCTCCATCCTTTTAGGTGCAAAGAATCTGTACATCATCTCTGTGAAGGGCATCAAGGGACGTCTGAACCGTCTGCCTGCTGCAGGAGTGGGTGACATGGTCATGGCCACAGTCAAGAAAGGCAAGCCTGAGCTCAGGAAGAAGGGTGAGTGGAAACAACCAATCTGCATACGAGTTACTGTAGTGTTAGGATTAAGAGGTTCAGATAGTAAACCTCTAAGTGGTTCACTTAAGAGTTAGTTTGGGTGCATGCTGAGGACAGTAAATGGCACTACATGAAAACTGGTTTGAAATGCACAGGTGAAGTAACACTTTTCCATCTGTGGATGCAAACTTTGAGTCAACCCCCTGTATGACATATGTCCAGGAAGGCAACAGGTCCCTCTTCACGAAAGTTGATGGGATGTTTGCTCCTTTTCCTCCTCGTTATTGACCGACATGTCCCAATCAGAGTGCTGAGTTAATTATTTTACACACATTCTAATGCAGCACAGTAGTGTTTTCCATGCTTGGTATTTACAACAAGCATCCTGCAGTGTAACAGATGAGCACAACTGTTGAAAACATAAATGTTGTATAGCAATGAAGGAAAAGTAGCACCTGAAAGGAGCACTGAAATAATCCGGTACTACTCCATTGCATAAATGTATTGATATTTAGGTGTCAGTTTGGTTTTTAACACCATATGATCTGAGTGTGAGGAAGTCCAGAGTCACAAGCTGTCAGAATAAGGTCCCAATCACACACAAAGCATTTTGCAAAAACACCAGACAAATTGAATGCCACTAGTAAAAAACAAAACAAAAAAAAACAAACAAAAAAAAAAACACTTGTTGCAGTTTATTGTTGCCAGGCTACCACCCCTTCACCTCCTTACCCTAACCTGCCTATGGAATTAATCTACTGTTTATTTATTTCACAGTAATAAGCTCCTAAAATGGACAGGCAGAGGATACTTGCTGTAACTCTGGTTAAGGGTGAGAGGCTGTCAGCAAATAGTTTTAGGCACAGGGAACCGGAAATCGGTGTGGGTACACGAGACCCCAAAAAAGGGGCTGGATCAAGGAGATTACCACTGGTTTGTCCAGGAGCTTCACCACCATGATTGCCATTTCAAGTACTGCAGTTGAGATGGTTGTAACTGTGGGTTGTAAAGTCGTATAGCTCTGGGTATCCAGCAACCACTACTATCAGTAAACTTGTTGTCGTGACTACCACAGATGGCCTGCCTCTCAAATCCTTTCATTGGACAATGGGGAAAAAACTGGAGAGTGTGTGGCACTTTTCCGCACTGAGTTGAGTTTTTTTTTTTTTTTTTTTTTTCAACTTGAGTTTGGAGTGCTCCGGTAAAAAGGCCAAAGCTTCCTAGTACAAAGAATTACTCCTAGTTAGGGATGTCCCGATCCAGCTTTTTCACTTCCGATACGATATTACAGCCTTGAGTTTTGGCTGATACCGATCCGATCCAAGCACGTATTATACATATTCACTTATTTTGTTGTCAGTCATGTTAGAAAAGGTTTGATCAAGCAAAGAACAACTACTTAATCAGGTTAGTTAGAATGATCCACAACAGTTGGTATGAGAAACTGACCTGTTTATTGGTAACAGGGTTAAATAAACAAACTTTAAACTTGAACATTAACATTAAATAAAAAATATAGCTGGTTTGCTTTGGCTGCTTTGGCCCCTTAATAAATAAAAAATGAATCAACACAAGAAATCTTTAAAATGTCTAACAATGAAATTAAAATAGCAGCAAGACTCCGCACACTTGTGCTTTGGCCCCCTAATAAATAAAAAAAAAGATTAACACCACAAGACATTGTTGGCATTTAACAAACAATGCAGCCTTTCCTTTTCAGTTATTTTAGTAGTGTTTTTGTAGTCCATCCATGGCTCCAATTTCACTAATTGTGCCTAAAACAATGCCATCAGTGCTCTTAACTTAAACAGTAAGAGTGTAAACCAAATAAAAATATCACTCTCAAAAAACCAGAGCAGAAAACAAATAGTCAGTTAACTAAATCGACCGCTACTCTTCCTACCCTTCCCTCCGTGTGTATCTGCCGTCTGCATGCTGGCCTGGTGGATTGATAGTAAGAGCTGGAGCGGATCACTGGAATGGACTGCTTGAATCGCGGAGCGCTGGGCTGGCCAGAAAACCTGGCACGGATTCGGTGAAAAACTGGATCGGAGTTCATGGATCGGCATTCTTCCATGCAGTCCGATCTGATCCCGATGCCCGTTTTTTGCTAATTTCGGCGGCCAATACGATCCTAATATCGGATCGGGACATCCCTACTTCTAGTGACGGAATTCTAAGAAAATTCTCAGAATTGTCGTGTTTTATTAGAATTTTCCCTTAAAGTAGAAGTTATTCAGAGCATCCTAGACCTTAGAAGAACGAATTTGAAAAACTGTTTGGATTAGGGAGGACTTTTAAGAGGCTTAAGAGTTTCTCAATCAGTGGAGAAAATGTTGGAAACAGAGGTCTGAGAAATATTCTCCAAACGCTGGATGACAGTGACTTCATGAAATGCTACAGTGTAGATTGTGTGGGGATAATGTGTGGTCGATATCATTAGGGATACACACACATTTCCCACCTTGCGCTATAACACCAAAAATAAAAAGATCACAACACTAAGAAATTTGGAAAACTGGAAAAATGCAACAGTGCAGAAGTGATGACTTGAGTCTGTCTCAACCTTCCGTCAGCAGTGATCACACTGACACTGACAACACTTTCACAGTCAGCAGTTCATTTCATTTCCACTTGAGGCCCGTTTCCACTGAAATGGGCAGGAACTACTACAGGAATGTCCTCTCGCTCGGCCATCTCAACCGCCGTGTCTTCATTGAGAGAGCGGAGTAGGAGGAAGGTTCCTGTAAAGTTACCGGGCTCTGTATGTGACGTAATTGTTGCGCGACCATTTTGATCGGGGCGACGTAGGGACGCCATTGGCCGTTAGCGGTGTCTGTAATAACTCTGGTCACAGTCCATGAAAATTTTTTTTTTCCAGCGGATGTCTTAGTTACAACATGATAGAGCAAACTGGAGTAGTTTCATGTCGTATCCGACAACGGGAGGCTTTTAACAGATGATGTCCTGATGTTAGCTTTGCTGCTAGTGTTAGCTGTCCCTGTCAGCTGCAGCCACTGATGCTTTCTAGACATCATGATTTCCCAAAACTGAATAAATACCACACATAGCAACACAAAACTGCTTTGCTAGCTCAATCATATTGTAACTAAGATATCTGCTGGAAGATATTTTTTTCACGGACCGTTTAATGAGTTATTACCTATTACAGACACTGCTAACGGCTAACAGGGCTAACAGCTAACGGTTAGCCCAGTTAAACGGATGAGTCATGACCTTGTAAAAGATTGTTTGTTTCTTTTAGTTGGTGAGAATGTGTCGCCGCAAACGTGACAAACATCCACTAACTTTGATGGCGTTTTCTGCGAGCGCGGCTGAGCCATTTTGTACCGCTACACGTGTTTCTAGTGGGACTATGATTACAAGCACAAGAGTTCTGAAATTGTATCCGCCCATCTAAACACAAAATCAGGGAGAAAGTCATCAGTCTTTAGTTAAGCAAAGCGTCTAAAGACTGACTTGTGAGTCTACAAGCGCACATACTGTGGTCTGCCAGTGGAGTAGTCTACAATCCAGGACACCAGGGGGGCATCCACCTGCACTGCTGTCAGCTTGTCACCCAGTAGAGCTGGACGGATGGTGTTGAACGCACTAGAGAAGTCAAAAAACATGACCCTCACAGTGCTCGCCGGCTTGTCCAGGTGGGCGTAGACGCAGTTGAGCAGGTAGATGATGGCGTCCTCAACTCCAAGTCGGGGCTGATAGGTGAAATGGAGGGGGTCCAAAAGTGGCTTGACCATGGGCCGGAGCTGCTCCAAGACGAGTCTCTCCAGAGTCTTCATGATGTGGGAGGTCAATGCCACGGGTCTGTAGTCCTTGGAGCCACTGGGACGCGACGTCTTTGGCACAGGAACGAGGCAGGATGTCTTCCACAGCATGGGGACCCTAACTGACCCTTTAAAAGCTTTACATAACTCTAACTTTGAAGGCTTGCAACTGTCTTGCTTCTTGTAGTTCAATACTACCAGTACAATATTTACTGCTAGTGAGTTGTACATGCAACAGTCTGCATACAGTATGCAATTCACTATTTCCAAGATTAAAAGCTGCCATAAAAAATGTGCTAAAGGCCATCTTTTACAGTCTAAATGTAATTTTTATTGTAAAATCCCAAAATGGAAAATTCTCAACATGAATGAAAAACTTAAATGTACATTAACTTTTCAGTCAAAATAAATTAAGATCATCTCAAAATAATGAAAACAGCAGATTTTTGATAAGTCTGTATCTATAGATGTCATTTAACGGCCACATTTCAATCTAAATGAAAGCATCTCACTGGATTATTTTAGTATTGCCTGTAACTTTAATACAGGCTGAGTTAGGCTACTTAATGTTTCCAACTCGTCAAACTTTGTATGACAAGACCAGCGTACTTCACCTTGCGCACCCAGACAACTGTAGCCTAATTATGCATGGGTGACAGGGCCGTAGTCACCATATACACATATACAAAATACTGGCAATCATGTCCGCCTGGCACAAACCACATGTTTTGGACGACTGAAGTGACAGAATGTCCCACCATCATGGTTCTTATATTGCCAGATTCCAGAGAGTCTCCCCTCTTCATATATGGCAGAATATGTCAACTTCCAACTTGCTATGGTGAGATACATGTAAAAATGTAAGAATTTAGTAACACGGATTTGTTTGTTTTTTTCATTGATATAAAAATTAATATAAAATACAGGCACATAGGACATGAAATGATGGCTGGTTAGCCCAGATTGTCCTGAAAAAAATGATATAGCATGTGTATGTAGCCTTTATAATGACTGTGATGAGCTGCCTGAAAGTAAAGGCAGTAAAAACACCCCAAAAACGCCTAGGGCCCATAGGGTTAAGCTAACAGGTTAATTTCTACCACTCACAGACTATAGGCTACCCACCTTTCTTGGAGAAAAACTGACTCACATATTGACACCCTTTCTTTTGCCTCTCCTCTCTCTCTTTGCTTTTTTGAAAACCGGACTTTCTTTTAGTACTAGGTGGCATGATGACAACTGCTGACTGCTACTAGGCACCGTCACTGTCAGTGCACTAAGACAGGACCAAACCATTGTATGCAGATATAGGGGGGTGGTCAGTCAATATGGATGTTTACTTTTTTAGTCAGTGGGGATATTTAACTTTTACTGCCAAAAACAAGTAAAAACAAAGATCATTAATTGTATTATATTTGGAAAAATACATTTTTAATAAAAATTTGATGGTTTAATCATTTTATATAAATTTTTACCTATTTATGGGGCTCCTGTCAGTCAGGGGCCCTTGGAATTGTCCTAACTCCCCCCCCCCTACACGGCGCCACTGCCTAGAGCGCAGAAACATGAGGCGCGTAGCAAAACAGCAAGTAAAAACCTTGAGTCGCATTAAAATCAATTACAAAAAGTTGCCTTCAACTGGCATAAGGGTGGGAACTGAAAGTAACACTCAATGGGATACTATCACCATATATTGCATGATAACAATGGTATCATGATATTGCAGTGCTGCCATACTTGCCACATTGCAATACAATCCATGTTACATCAAGATCTGTGTAACAATAGGAGAAGCAATATGGCTAAAAAGGAAAATTAAATCAGATGTGGTATTTACTGCATTGTGGGTTCAGTTTCACAGAATTTGACAACTGAGATGAGAAAATGTACAAGAAAGTGCAGTCTTAGCTTAGTGGCTTTTAAACATAGGGCTTCGAAACTCAATCAGTAGTCAATATTAAGATCACAATTTAACATGATCACTCATTCGTTAAGTAAACTTAAACCTTGACAATGGATTTTCTTGAACTTATATATGTATTTCATCTGTAGGGGGCCCACTCTCCATAATTCTTGACAGTTGAGCTACTGGACTACTGAAATTAAAACAACAAAATGTTTAATTCCTATACTGTGACTTGCAGAGCAGGCACAAAAGAGTAAGTAAAATGCACATGTGAAGGCACATTGTAGTGCTGCTCAAACACTTTGACTGCACCAGAGCAGTGAATAACTCAAACTGCAACACACTAACATTCCAGTAGTTTGGTTCCCACTCTCATTATGGATGTTTCCATAGTATAATCTGTGGATTAAAGTGAAATCCTTGAATCTACTGCCAGTCTCTGTTGCACTAACCATTTGTGTAATTTCCAGCCAAGTCAAAGCAATGGTGTGTTACGTGGCTATGTATTAATTTGAATGAATCCCATTACCTCTGTCCACAGTGCATCCTGCAGTGGTGATACGGCAGCGCAAGTCATATCGGCGAAAAGATGGTGTGTTTCTGTACTTTGAAGACAATGCAGGTGTCATAGTAAACAACAAAGGAGAAATGAAAGGTGGGTTTGGATGCTACAACATGCTCATTTGTTGCCTGCTGTGCTCATAGTACAGGGTTATTTACACAAGAACAAATGACCAGAAAAAAAACAAATGCTCAGAATTGAGACCATCTTAATGGACTTAGGGCATTTTAGATTGTTAAGATTAATGTAGTTTTCAGGGATTATAATTTGCATATAGTGTTAGTGTGGACCAGGGGTCATCATCTACATTGGTTTTTCTATCCCATTGGATTGGCAGATACTATGACATTTATGATATACTAACACTTAACAAAAATTAACAGTAGACAACGATATTGCCTACATCACTTTTATAACATTCTAGTTATCCACTTAATACATTTGAAGAAAATAAAAATGGGGGGGGGCATTTTGAGCATATTTTGGTCACTTTACTGCCTTGTTTGACAGTGATATGGGTGGTCACGTTTCTAAAGATTTTACCCCCTAAGTAGTTTTTCCTGCTGAAATGTAGAGTCCCACAGTATTTTGTAGATGTGTGTTGAGTAAGACCATCAGGTCATTTCATCACTGTAGTAACAAACTTGTCATTGTTCTCTTATAGTGGTGATAGAGGTACTAGGTTAACAGGAAGACATTTCCCCTTCCAAAAGCACTTGCTTTGTCTGTTCAGTGGCTGGGTGAGTTGTCGTAGAAGGGAATATGAACCTCGTCACTGTGGGTGAGATGGCAGCTTCACACTGTGGCTGACTGATCTCAGTCAGTGATGAGACAGCTTTAACCTGCTCAATACAAGCAAAGTCTTGGAAACCAACGTGATGGAAGTGTGTTTTTGCTCAGATTTGTATTCATATTTTTACGTGTTGCGTTTGACTGACCAAAGTGCATTTATTTGTGTAACATCTAAGGATGTGTGGCTATACCCCTAAAACAAAATAAATATCTAATGCATTCAATAATAAAGTTAGCTACTTGAACCACATTTGACATGTTTCCCTCTTTCTGTTAATGTTATGTTAATGGTTTTAAGTGCAGCAGGCAGTTGTCCTTCCATTTCCCACATGTAATGAAATGAAGCATGTTGGAATCAAATTAACTACTTCCCTACTCTGTATGTGCAGGTTCAGCCATCACAGGCCCAGTGGCCAAAGAGTGTGCAGACCTTTGGCCCAGGATTGCCTCCAACGCTGGCAGCATAGCCTGAACTGGACCCTGCAACTCATGTTCATTTTCAATAAAAACTTGGTGATCCAGCCTCATGTCATGGTGTTTTCACTTAACCTTCATGTAGACGAAACTATATTTTGATAAAGAGAATGTAGCTAAAATTATGAATTATAAGCTGCTGTTTATGCATAGGTGTGATGCTGTCATGGGAGGTAATTCCTGCAAGTCATGGATATTTGGACAAATGACCTGGAGGCAGATTTGCAGTGTAAAAGTGCAACCTCAACTGTTGCACTCGGTACAAGTTCTGATATACCATTATTCTTGAAGGTTGATTTACACACACCTCAGTTTCACAGCTGTAGAAATATGGCTTGAGGTTCAGGCATATATCTTTATAGTTGGTGCAATTTTTTTTCTTGATGTACACCAAATGAAAATTTAAAAATCAATCAATTTTATTTATAAAGCCCAATATCACAAATCACAATTTGCCTCACAGGGCTTTACAGCATACGACATCCCTCTGTCCTTATGACCCTCGCAGCGGATAAGGAAAAACTCCCCCAAAAAAACCCTTTAACGGGGAAAAAAAAACGGTAGAAACCTCAGGAAGAGCAACTGAGGAGGGATCCCTCTTCCAGGACAGACAGACGTGCAATAGATGTCGTACAGAACAGATCAGCATAATAAATTAACAGTAATCCGCATGACACAATGAGACAGAGAAAGAGAGATGCAGGTAATGACAGTAGGTTACAACATTATTGAAAGTAATAATATTATAGTTAGAGTTCTGGCTACTGTGGTACAATATGTTGAAAGTATGTATTAATATCTGGCAGTATACATGTGTGACAATAGTCGTGTATAATAACAGTAGAAGTATGACTAATGATGGCAGCAGCAGCAGGAGGCATCTGGCAGGACCACGGCAGCAGCACAACCACACACGTCACGCTGTCCAGGCACCGCTGCGATATGAGTTAATCTGAGAGACAGTGGAGCACAAAGGCTCCGGAGAAGAAGCCGAGTTAGTGACATCCAGAATGGCAGAGTTAGCAAGATACAGTAATAGAATACGAGAGAGAGAGAGAGAGAGAGAGAGAGAGAGAAGGAGAGAAGGTGCCCGGTGTATTATAGGGGGGTCCTCCGGCAGATTAGGCCTAAGTCAGCCTAACTAGGGGCTGGTACAGGGCAAGCCTGAGCCAGCCCTAACTATAAGCTTTATCAAAGAGGAAAGTCTTAAGTCTAATCTTAAATGTGGAGACGGTGTCTGCCTCCCGGACCGTAACAGGAAGATGATTCCACAGGAGAGGAGCCTGATAGCTGAAGGCTCTAGCTCCTGATCTACTTTTGGAGACTTTAGGGACCACGAGTAACCCTGCGTTCTCAGAGCGCAGTGTTCTGGTGGGATAATATGGCACTATGAGCTCACTAAGATATGATGGAGCTTGACCATTTAGAGCTTTATACAAAATAAGACAAAACTTGTTTGCTTCCATTTTTCACAGGTTTGAGTTAAAGATCTAAGATGTGTGCAAACAACTTATTTCTCTCAAATTTTGTCAGTGTTAATGAGCAAGATAATCCATCCACCTGACAGGTCTGTCATATCAAGATGCAGATTAAACAGCATCATTACCACACAGCTATGCCTTAAAATGGTCACAATAAAAGGACAGTCTTTAATGTGCAGTTTTCTCATACAACTGCAACACAGATGTCACAAATTTTGAGTGAGCGTGCTATTGGCATACTGACTTCAGAAATGTCCACCAGAGCTGCTGCCCGTGAACCAAATGTTCATTTCATTACCGTGAGCTCTCCAGTGTGGTTACCATGAATTTGGCAGTACATCCAACCAACCTCACAACCACAGACCACATGTAACCAAACCAGCTCCACATCCAGCATCTCCACCTGCAAGATCGTCTGGGACCAGCCACCCGAACAGTCGATGCAACAATTAGTTTGAACAACCAAAGAATTTCTGCAGAAACCATAAGTCATTTTAGGGAAGCTCGTCTGCATAGCCCCTCACCAGGGTCTTAATTTGACAGCAGTTTGACCGTTGATGGTGTCTCACACTTGGGAGAAGTGTTCTCCACAGATGTTTTTTAATATATATATATATATATATATTTGTCCATAAACAAAGTAGTCGAAATGTGACTTGTATTACACACAATTATGGTAGAATAGAATGGGGTCAGCCTTGCCCAATCTACTGCTGCCATCCCACACTGTATACTTGGTCCATACAGAGACTTGAGCTGTCGACCCTCTAGTTCCCAAGCCAAGGCCCCACAGACTGAGCTACTGCCTCCCAGGTGACTTCCAGTTTACACTGTACCAGGCAGATGGCAGATAGCATACATTGTGTCATGTGGATGAGTTGTTTGTTACTGCTAATTTAAAGAGAGTGCCCCGTGATGGCAGTGGGGTTATGGTGTGTGCTGCCATAAGCTACGGACAAAGGAATTTTATAGGTGATAATTTGAATGCAAAGAGATACTGTGATGAGATTCTGAGACCCATATTGTCAGACTGCAAAATATTCTTATATAAATCTTCACCTGTTGCCAGGTGCGCTTTTGTCCACTTGTATTTGTGCTGTATGAGCATTAAATGAGATAGATTATAGCCTATAAGAGATTGGCGCAATGAATCAAGACTCATCATGGTACATTTCCTGAATAATATTAACTTCCACTGCTCACCTTTAAGGCAAAGTGTACAAGTGGTAATTTGTGAAAGGAACTTTAATTGTAATTGTGACAGATTGATTTGCGCAGCAAGTGTATACTTTTAGATTACTTACGTAATTGTCTGCCACGCATTTTCTCTCTGCTTAATAATTGCTGCTGTGTTTCCTCTTTTAGTTATTATGTGTTTAACCTCCTCATCAGTCTCCATGATGACACGCTACTCACTGGGCGAGAAGTAAGCCTCATGTGTCCTCTCCATTGGTGCATCAGTGAAACTGTGATCAACCCATGTGGTCTATTTAAGAAAGCTGTGGACGTGCACTTACCTGAATAAAATACACCTTGCTTGACTTAGCCGTTCCTCCTCAGCCTGGCTTGGCGTTCGAACAACCAATTAAGCCAGGATGGACTTATCAGACTTTGTCCAGCCTTGCTTTTCCACTTATCCTGGATTGCTTAATTCTGCTTTCGAACAACGGGCCCCTGGTCCTCTTTGCAATATGTTTTGGATTGTTGTCCACCTGCGTCTCATCCTTACCGTCCTGGTGGATGGCAACAGATTCTTCTCAAAAAGTCCTGGTACATGACTCGATTCATCTTCCCTTTGATAATTTGGATTCTGCTGGTCCCATGAAGAAACAGCCTCATGCCATGATGCTTCTACCTCCAAACTATACTGTAGGTATGGTATTTTTAGGGTCAGATGCAGAGAAATTTCTCCTCCAAACATGGCACATCCTACTGATGCAGGAAAGTTAGATTTTGTCTTGTCTGACCGTCTTATTTTCTTCTAGTAATCTACAGGCTTCTCCAAATGTTGTGTAGCAAACTTAAAAGAATATTTTGGACAACAATACGATGACATATATATCCTTTCAGTCACGAGATAGGAGCTGAAATCACTGACTGGCAATTGTAAAACTGCATTTTATGGGTTGATTTGTCCCCTTAAAGGTATTTCAACCACAGACTAAAATTAATGGACATAGCTACCATGACGTCACCCATTAGCTTTTGAACTCTCATTCTGATGCCTTGAGTTTATGATTTTGGCCGTCGCCATCTTTTTTTGGAGTCAGAAGTGACCATATTTGGATGGGAGGGTGAAGCTGTGGAGGAAAGAGAGGTGGATCTGACTGAGAAGAGCACACTATCTACAGACAGCCTGTCACTCAAGCAGCTCTACCCTTAAATATGCATAATTTTAAGCCTTCATAAAATGTCAACAGGTGAGTTGTATAAAAATTCACCATAATAATTGTCGAATAATTGTTGAAATTACCTATAAAGACCAAAACCAAATTTTATTTTATTTTTTTACCAGGATGTAAATATGTTTATTTCTGCTGTAAAGTTGGACATTTTAACATGGGGGTCTATGGGGACTAACTCACTTTTGGAGCCAGCCTCAAATGGACTTTTGATGATCTGCAGTTTTTGGTACCGGCACATTGGCTTAATTTTTCATGCTCTGAAGTTGCCACTCAATTTCAACTGGTTAAAAGGACGAGGTGAGCTATGATTGTTCACATATAACCCTCATGAATGAAATCAAGTCATTTTATGGCACATATAACCTTTCAGTCACAAGATAGGAACTTAAATCACTTTTCGGCAAGTGTAAAATTACATTTTTTGGGTTGAATTGCCCCTTTAAAGATATTTCAACTGGTATAAAGGACTTGGTGAGCTATAATCTGTCACATATAACCCTCATGAATAATAATACTTTCTTAAATGTATCTAAAACTAAGGAGTTGATTTTTGATTTTAGCCCTAATAGAGACACAGCCAAGGAAAGCATTATTCACAATGACACTGTGGAAAGGGTTACCTCATACAAATATTTAAGTACCTCTTTTGATTAACATCTTAAATTTGTTGTAAACACTACAGATATTGTGAAGTGAAGGCAACAGAGAATTCACCTTCTCCATGAACTAAATTCCTTTTCCGTCAGTCCCGTCATCCTCTGCCATTTCTAACAGTCTTTTATTGACAGCCTCCTGTATTTTTCATTTATCTGCTGATTTCACAGCCTTATATTGACAGACTGAAACAGTGTAAATAGAATTGTTAAAAATCTGCTCTAAAATCACACGAGTGACGCAAAGGAACTTCCTGGTTTTTGCAATTAGCAAATCCGTCCGAAAGCCACAAGTATTTCAGCTTCTACTGGACATTTTCTTGGACATGTTCTTGCTATGACGATATGACGAATATGATTGACATAAATGCTTATTGGCATGTGCTCTTTACATTACATTGGCATATACTATCGTTGACTCCAGGTAGTGTGTGAATCATCTGTTTTTTTGCTTACACGGTCATTCTTAGCACTATAAATGTGTGTGTGTCTGGTCTACTTGGACAGATTTGCTTACAGACGGAGAGCAGCAGGCCCATGGAGAGAAAGCAGGCCACCACCTGCACCCAACACTTGTTTCCCCTCTGTCACTTATACTGTATATTACCATTATATTCATCTCACACTCCATGACTCCAGCGGAATGATGGAAGGTTTTATGGGTTAAGAATGTCAAGCATAGATCTAGAAACATAGATGCCTCATTGGCTGCTGGATCAGGTATCAGTATTGTTAAAATATTGGAGAGTGCAAGACTTGTAGTAAACAAACTGAAGTAAACAGGGTAGCCGCAGTTTTTCTGGATAAAAAGCACTATAACATTTATATTTCTCAACCGATTGCAGTGATTCATGTTTGCATCCATCTCATTCCTGTGGGTGCGATATCTCAAGAACACCTTGAGGGATTTTTTTCAAATTTGGCACAAATTTCTTCTTGGCCTCAAAAATGTGCTGATTATAGTTGGGTGGTCAAAGGTCCAGGTCACTGTGACTTTACAAAACACGTTTTTGGCCATAAGTTAGGAATCACTTCGCTATTTATGACAAAACTTCACACAAATGTCTAACAGGATAAAACAATGTAGTGCTGACATTTTAAGTCCAAAAGGTCAAAGATCAGCTTTACTGTGACATAATGTCTTGCAAAACACTTCTCTGGAAGTGCTAGTGGTACTTTTCGTGGTTGGCGAGGACAGTGGTGGCGTGTGGCTGCAGGCCATCATCAGGATGAGGAAATCAACTCATCAGTTTGTAAACTCTCCGTCTGCCGACTTAGAGCTAGATAGCAAGGTCAAGGTTTTCACATGTAAACATCAGGAAACATCGAGGGAGGATGAAAAAGTTGAGCTCCAGCTTAACTAGCATCCTGCTAGCCATTGTACAGACATTTGAAAATAAACTGGACAACCTCTGTGCTGCATCAGTTCTGACAGCATATCAGGAACTGTAATATCCTTTCATTTACTGAAACTTGGCTAAATCCTGGATAGGTGACTCTTTTTCTGGATGCCGATCTGACAGAGCAGAGGACTCTGAGAGAGAAGGAGAGGAGGTGTGTGCTTTACGGTGAATAAGGACTGGTGTAACATTGGGAATGTGAGGTGTGGTCCTGGTCCTGCTGTGGATCACTGCTATATGACGTTCGGAGGTGGCTTGTTGCGGTCAGGATGTGTGGACAATTGAAACATGGACAATTCTGATGCAGCCAACAATGTAAGAAGACACACAAACGGACTAAATGACAGCACACAGGTTAAAGGAGCTGATGGGATTACATTTCACTGGTGTTGTACCTCATATAACTCCATGTGTTAGTTGATTTCACACTCTTGTTACAAAGATAAATCCTTGTTGGGCTTTTTTAAATGGTGTTTATTCAGTTATAAAGCAAGTTTTCCTTAAAATCACCATTGTCCTAAGATCCTGTTTTCATGTGGGCAAATGGTCGAAATAAAGTCATGATGTGACTCAACGTCTCTTGGACTTGTTGGCCTTAAAGTGACAGAGAGTTCCCAGAAAGCTGTCCATTAATTTATTTCACTAATGGCCCGCTTTAATCACATTTAACATTAGTGACAGTCTTAGACTTAGTTGGCTAGGTTGTGCATGCTAATGTTAAATGAGATTAAAGCGAGCCATTACATAAATTGCGATGTGAAATGTGTACCTCAAATACGTCTGATCCTAGTGTCCAGTTCATTCTTTTCACAGCTGTTATCCACCTGTGTCTACGTTCATGGTAATGATCAGGAGGAAAGCTGTGCCACAATATTCTGCTACCCCTCTCCCATCTATTTGTACACCGTATTATCGTACTAGATTGCACCATGGATGGGATGTTAATCTTGTATTTTCTTGTGTACTGATCAGGTTCAAATAGACGCTGCCTGTGTTTTGCAAACCAGCAACTACATGTTGTCACTGTGATGTCAGCATATTAACTCCTATAAGCCAGTTTCTCAGACATGCTAAGGAGTTCAGCTTTCATTAGAGCAGACAAACACTGCTTAATGAGAGTGTAAGACACTAGAATTACTGCCTTTCTGTCGTATGCCTCTGCGAACCAGTCAAGTTGGTGGAAGAGGAAGAAGTTACAGTTTACATCCCTGTCAGTCTAGATTCATATGTAGCCATGACAATGCTTTAAATGTTGCTGCAAAGAAGCTGCATATTCTAGGACATAGATGCTTTATTTTTATTTGTATTTATTTTTGAAATAATCAGGGCGTTAAAGGGTTTTTTTTGGGGAGTTTTTCCTTATCCATTGTGAGGGTCCAAAGGGCAGAGGGATGTTGTATGCTGTAAAGCCCTGTAAGGCAAATTGTGATTTGTGATATTGGGCTTTATAAATAAAATTGATTGATTGAATTGAGTACATATTAATAAACACTTTCGTGTAAATATGCAGGATTATAGCCAGTGGCTAATTTCCATCCTTTGTCCCTAGGCAGGTTGGTGTTAACAATATACAGTCAATAAAACAATAATAGTGAAAAGTACAATAGGCAGACTAACAAACAATAAACCATGTTACTCATAACAAACCAGAAATTAAGTGACCATAGTAATTTGGATTATTACGTGCTAAAGTGCTTGAGTGCTAAAGTGCATTAGTGTTGAGATATACAAGAAAAGAATTGCACGTTGCCCATTTCCATTTCAAAGTGCTGATTATATATCTCCCTATTTCACAAGTTTGTAAAGTGCTGGTGTAAATTGCACATTGCCCTATTGCACATATTTTGCACACACAGACGTGTTTGCAGGTATAACTGCACAGGTTACAAAGTGGGGTAGAGCACGCACACCCAAGATATTACAGGTGCAGGACCAACAAGCAAACAGACTTTTTTTTTTTAAAAAAAAAAAAGGGGTGAAGTTCGCACACTGTTATAGCTCCTCAAATGTTTATTATATAAGATCAACATTTCGATCACATGGATCTTCGTCAGGATAAAGGACAAAGGAGACACCTTGCTCATATAAGGTATTGGTCCCACCCCCCAATCAAGCCAGGGATGCAGTACAGGTGAGGCAAACCAAAAAACCACATACAAATCAACACCAATCAATACAATCTGAGGCTGTTGTTGGGAAAGGAAAAGGTAGGGAACTGAGCAGGTTGATAGAAAAACAATAAACATATAAATACAGATAAACAACAAATGTTCCCAAGAAAAGTATTTAGAGAACTATTTAAACTATTATTTTTTTTAAAAAAAGTCACATAATCACAATAGATGACCAGTATACACATCGATTAAATACATTGGATCCCTTAAGTACAGTAAATATTCAGTTTAAATTGATATAGAAGGTGTGCATGTAGAGGAACTGAACTGAAAGCCCCAAAAAGACCACACACATTGTTCATTTTACGGGTCCATTACAATGTGTATATATAGAAGGACAAACAACAAGAAAAACGGATAATACATATAAATATATAGTGTCAAGCACCAATGGGGATAATATTAAGAAGAGATATAGGAAAAATATATATAGGAAAAATATTAAGAAAAAAATGAGAATGAAATTGAATTGAATTTAATTGAATGAAGCTTTTGATATTAGACCATTTCTTTACTGTTTTCGTGTTTATGTCTCATCCTGCTTATATGTGTTTACAGGGCGCCCAGGATGAGGCTCTATATAGCCCCATTTTTTTCCCTTTTCCCTGGAGCTTCTCTTCTGGAGTTTGTCTCCCGTAACAGTTTTCTCATTTTTCTTCTTTTCTTAACAGTCATTATTGCACAGGTTAGCATACATAGATATAATTATGTACGCACTATTTACACAATATTTGCATACATAGCTCAATAAATCAGTCAATTTCAATCAATTTTATTTATAAAGCCCAATATCACAAATCGCAATTTGCCTCACAGGGCTTTACAGCATACGACATCCCTCTGTCCTTACGACCCTCGCAGCTATGTGTATATAAGCATACAAGGTCACAAGACTGGTTTGTCACCAGCAACATCCAAATAGGCATACGCACATCTTCCCCCAACAGCACAGAAGATCTATACAATCAGCCCAGTTTCAAGGTGGACACCCCAAGTCAGTGTCACCAATTCAGTAGAGAATTTAAAGAGTCCTCTAAGCATCCAAAGACAACCAAGTCTGGTAAACCCCAGGATAAAAGAAAAAGATTCTTGACTAGAATAAATATAATAGTGGACATTTCCAAATGAAATGCAACCATGTACCATCATTTTATTTACATTTATCACTGACTAGAGACAGAGACAGGTAGAATTAATGCAACCTTAGAATAATAAAAATGGTAAATCACTTTAAATTGAATTAACGTGTGTCTGTTGTTTATTGAAAGACTATGAATACAGGAAAGTACAATCCTCCATATTTTGTCAAGCAATAATGCATTGATTTCCTTTTCCCAAGCCTTTTAATACAGTTGACAGATTCAAAATCCTTAGAGAAGTAATCCACAAATTTGGTGATACTTTTTTTAAGTCTGGCAAAAGAGAAAGCAATTCCAAAAGAGCCTGTCTCTCACAGGAGAACTCAAATTTTTCCCTCACAAAATGCCTGAGTTGCATATAACGCAAAAAAAAATTAGGGTGCAGCAGACTGTACCTCAAGATCAAGTGACCAAAAGAAGAAAACTTGCTGTCTAAGTAGAAGTCCTTTATGCACATAAACACTTTTACATACCATGTAGCAAATGTGTTGTCCAACAATGCTGGGGTCAGGCTGTTCTTACAAACTGTTCATACATTTTCCTATGAAAAGTAATGCACCCAAAGTCGTACAAATCCCACGCATTTTGAAAGGCTGCAATCACATGACCAATGGGCTGACTGGAGTAAACAAGAAGGTGGTCCCAAGCGGTCTTGTAAGAAGACAGGTTAGGGTGGTGGATGGGTCACAAAAATGCAGACTTTCCCCTGAGACTTCCAGGGGGCACATGTTCAGAACTGTTTGAACTTTGAGTCAGTTGAAGGTACATCCTCACCATGATTCTTTTCCTAAACCTAACCCCAGTAACTTTTATTGCCTAAACCTAACCTCCATAACATTACATTAACAACATAATTGAACATTAAGGACATAACTTCATTCAAGGGGCGCAAATTCAAAGGATTTCATATGAGCTGTTCTATAAGGATACCTTGCAGGGGTTAAGGCATGGGTTTGGCAAAATGATATCCACTTTGGGGACTTTGTAGATATGTTTAATTTGAGTAAGAAAATTCAGTGAATTTCTGGCAACAAAACTATAACTTGCTAATTTAATAGCAGATGCAGGATTTATGAAAAGTACAGAGGAGGTGATGTAAGTGGTTTTATTGAGGACATAAGCTTTAGTTTTAGCCAGAGGGGGGTCGAATTGAATGATTCATGGTCTAGAGAATCCCACAGCCAGTTTGCCCATGCTCCAGCATTAGCTGCCCAGAAGTAATTTGTTAATACTGGACGACCCAGACCTCCATCCAGAGTGGGCCTATAAATACATAAATAATCGGTCATTTTCGTATAACCCAAAACAAATTATAGAGATCAATATCTGCAAATTTTGAAAGAGGTATAAAAACTATGGTAGAAAAACCTTCTTAATGGCAGTTACTCTGCCAATCATGGACAAGGGCATAGTTCTCCAGTATTCTATGTTTTAATTGTCAATACCTTTTAAGAAATTTAATTTGAACAAAAGTTATGGATTTTTTTTTTATTTTAAGCCCCAAGCATAAACTGTATATGAAGATAGACGAAATAACAGCTCCCTAAAAGTGAAGCCAAAATATCTGGATCGCCCCCTGGTGGCTGACTGCAGTATAGGTCATAAAGCCCGCTACATGTTAGTGGATACTGAGGTCAAGCCAGCCCTCGCTTTGAAACATTTGGTCAAGCCAGCCCTCACGTTTTTTTGCGGTGCGCACATATACTACACATTATGGCAAGAGTGAGAAAGGACTGATTTCAAAGTAAAAGCAAGCTTCCAAAACGACCTCAGGGTGTAGTAAAAACAAGCTTCCAAAACGACCTCAGGGTGTCACCCAGAAAACATCACGTCGATCTGACGTAGCATTTCAAAATAAAAGCCCTCTGAACTGTCATATTTCCCTGTGCTCCATCTACAGTAAGATTAATGTATTTTTTAAAAAACTAACCGTTATTACTCAACCGTTCCACTTCAACCTCAGGGTGTCACCCAGAAAAAAGTAGTTGAGTAATAATAGCTAGGTTTTTTTTAAATGTTATTTTTAATGTACAAGGAGTACAGTAAAATATGACAGTTCAGAGGGCTTTTATTCCTAAATGCTACATCAGATTGACCTGATATTTTCTGGGTGACACCCTGAGGTCGTGTACTATCAGTCTTAAGTGGAATGGTTGAGTAATAATGGGTATTTTTTTAAAAAAATAATAATAATAATCTTACTGTAGATGGAGCACAGTGAAATATGACAGTTCAGAGGGCTTTTATTCTGAAATGCTACATCAGATTGACCCTATATTTTCTGGGTGACACACTGAGATCGTGTACTATCAGTCTGACATGGAACAGTTGAGTAATAACAGGTAGTTTTTTTAAAAAATGTTATTCTTAATCTACAAGGAGTACAGTAAAATATAACAGTTCAGAGAGCTTTTATTCTGAAATGCTACATCAGATTGACCTGATATTTTCTGGGTGACACCCTGAGGTCGTGTACTATCAGTCTGAAGTGGAACGGTTGAGTAATAACTGGTAGTTTTTAAAAAAATATATAAATCTTACTGTAGATGGAGCACAGGGAAATATGACAGTTCAGAGGGCTTGTATTTTGAAATGCTATGTGAGATTGATGTGATGTTTTCTGGGTGACACCCTGAGGTAGTTTTGGACCCCTCGTTTTGGAAGCTTGCTTTTACTGCACCCTGAGGTCTTTTTGGAAGCTTGCTTTTACTTTGAAATCAGTCCTTTCTCGCTCTTGCTGTAATGTGTAGTATATGTGTGCACCGCAAAACAACGTGAGGGCTGGCTTGACCAAATGTTTCAAAGTGAGAGCTGGCTTGACCTCTAGTGGATCATGGGACATGGGTAAAACTAAAAACTTAAAAGGCAACAGATAGGATTCGGGTTTTTTTTTAGCTTGGCACCACCTAGCGTCAGTGGTGTTGCGTCGCACTGTCACAACGACCAAACTGACCGTGGGGATAAGAGATAATCAATAAAATGTAGGCTGTAAAGCCACCGGTATACCTCTCTGTATATGTAGAATGAGAAGGTGTGTGGACACTACTAAATAAATGAGTAAAGAGACCAAGTATGGGGTGCCGTTTGTAAAGTGGCTCACGCTGAAAATAACATCAACATTTTGCCACATTTAGCTTCAAACAATGTTTAAAAAAGTGTTGTGAATTTTTTAATGTCACCTTTTACCACATTTACAGCAATATTTGTTAACTTAGAAGTATATTAAATAGTTAAATCTAAATATTAAATGTGGCACCTAAATATTAAATGTTAAATCTAAATATTAAATCTAAATCTAAATCTAAATGTTAAATCTAAATGCTAAATATAAATATAATCTAAATGTTAAATCTTAATGCTAAATATAAATCTAAATGTTAAATCTAAATATTAAATATAAATATAAATCTAAATGTTAAATGTTAAATCTAAATGTTCTGGGTGAAACTAAATATTTAGCTAATATGCAAATTCACACTGCCGGTCACTGGAAGTACCAAAATAAAAGCTCGAGATGGTCAGACTGTGTTTATAGAATCAAATAGCGAATTAAAACCAACTTATCAGGGGAAATAGACACTTGAACATACATTAGCGTGATAATAACTACCTAAAATAACAAGAAACGTGTTTGGAGAAATTTTATTTGATGTGTACTTTGAGTTGTTAGTGTCCCTTCAGAGGGAATCACCTTGTTGTTCTACTTCCGGGTAGAAAACCAGCGGAGTTTAGCTACATATATACAGTGGTGGAAAAAAGTTTTCGGACACCCCATGCATTTGTGAAATATTGCATTAAGAATCACTCTTAGGTCTTCAAGTGCAATTTCTTTTAGTACAGTCACAGCCAAAATACTAAATAAATCCTAAAAAAGCCATTAAAACTTAAAATTGATTGGTTCCATAAAAATACATAAGAAATTTTGAGTATTGGGTCATTTTGGTACCAGTGATGAAGGTCGTTCTTTTTATTAAAAGACACAATTTTTGTTGCCAAGCTTCGTGTCTACGTAAAGCCAGCACATTGAAAGTTCTTTAGACACAAAAATGGCTAAAACAAGGAACCTAATGCAGGAAACACGCCTGGAGATAAAGATTCTCAGCCAGGAAGGGTACAGCTGCCGCCAGATAGCCAGGAAGTGCAGATGCAGTCCTTCAGCAGTTGGATACACTCTGCAGAAATACAGACGAACCAACAGCTTGGAAGACAAACCAAGATCTGGGCGTCCAAGGGTTTCTTCAGCAAGAAATGACTGCATCCTGATCCGCATGTGCAGGCAAAACCGCCGAATCACATCACAGGAGCTTCAGCAGCAGTGGTCAAACCAAACTGGTGTCCAGTGTTCCACCTGCACTGTACGTGGCCGACTTTTAGATCATGGCTTAAGGTCCTACAAGGCTATCAAGAAGCCCCTGATCAATGAGAGACAGAGGTTAGCCCGGCGTCGTTGAGCCCAGGCACACAAGAACTGGACAGCCAGGAACTGGAAGAAGATTTTGTGGTCAGATGAGTCCAGTTTCCAGTTTTATCTTCCTCCTACTAATGTGAGGGTACGCAGAAGGCCAGGCGAAGCATTATCTCCAGCATGTACAGTACCTACTGTCAAGCATGGTGGAGGCAGTATCATGGTTTGGGGATGCATGAGTGCTGCTGGTGTTGGTCATCTCACTGTCTGTGATGGCACATTGAACTCTACCAAGTATTGTACCATTCTCGAAACCCACATGCTCCCTTCTGCGCGTGCACTGTTCCGTCGAGGTAAAAACTGGATGTTTCAACAAGATAATGCCCCTTGCCACACATCCAAGGCCAGTAGAACTTGGCTGCAGGAGCACAGTATCCAGGTCTTAGAGTGGCCAGCTCAATCCCCGGACATGAGCCCCATTGAAAATCTGTGGTGGATTATCAAAAGGTCTGTTTCAAAGCTTAAACCAAAGAATTTAGAAGAATTAAAAGCAGTAATTCAAGAAGAATGGGACAAGATTACCCCTCAACAGTGTGAAAGGCTTGTAGGGAACATGCCAGCCAGGATTAGAGCTCTACTATGTGCCAATGGCAGGACTACTAAATATTAATTTGATGATGTGATGGTTTATTTATTTTTTGTTCAGTTTTGAACACATTCTCTGTTATTTGTTGACTTTGATACCGACAATGTTGAGAACTGACATATTGAAACTGTCAAGAATTTAGTTTTGTTAGTTTTTCTTGTAAACAATAAACAAAAAAATATAATTTGTATTTGTTTGTATCTGTCTAATGCAGCCACACCTTTTGAAACACAAAAAAGATTTTTCCACAAATATTTCATGATAATATTTGAGATTGTGTAAAATTTTAAGGGTGTCCGAAAACTTTTTTCCACCACTGTATATGCATATCTCACATTTTTCACGTCACTATATCACCGTTTAGACTAATCTGGTGTTTGTAAAGTATATAAACACTATGATTGAACAAATATTACTATCACGTTCTGAAATTAATAACATGGTTATCGTAGATTAGTAGGGCTAACCGTTAGCTGTTAGCCCCGTTAGCGGTGTCTGTAATGACTCATTAACTCTAAACGGTCAGTGAAAAAAAATATTTTTTTCCAGTGGATGTCTTAGTTACAACATGATTGAGCGAACTTGAGTAGTTTCATGTCGTATCCGACAACGGGAGGCTTTTAACAGATGACATCCTGATAGCTTTGCTGCTGCTGCAGCCACTGATGCTTTCTAGACATCGTGATTTCCCAAAACTGAATAAATACCACACATCGCAACACAAAACTACTTTGCTAGCTCAATCATGTTGTAACTAAGACATCTGCTGGAAAAAAATATTTTTTTCACGGACTGTTTAAGAGTTAATGAGTCATTACAGACACTGCTAACGGTGCTAAGAGCTAAGGGTTGTTAGCTTAGCTTAGGTTGTTAGTCCCTCCGAAGGGACACTAACAACTCAAAGTACACGTCAAATAAAATTTCTCCAAACATGTTTCTTGTTATTTTAGGTAGTTATTATCACGCTAATGTATGTTCAAGTGTTCATTTCCCCCGATAAGTTGGTTTTAATTCGCTATTTGATTCTATAAACACAGTCTGACCATCTCAAGCCTTTATTTTGGTACTTCCGGTGACCGGCAGTGTGAATTTGCATATTAGCTAAATATTTAGTTTCACCCAGAACATTTAGATTTAACATTTAACATTTATATTTATATTTAGCATTTAGATTTAACATTTAGATTTATATTTATATTTAGCATTTAGATTTAACATTTAGATTTAGATTTAACATTTATATTTATATTTAGATTTAACATTTAACATTTAGGTGCCACATTTAATATTTAGATTTAACTATTTAATATATTTCTAAGTTAACAAATATTGCTGTAAATGTGGTAAAAGGTGACGTTAAAAAATTCACAATACTTTTTTAAACATTGTTTGAAGCTAAATGTGGCAAAATGTTGATGTTATTTTCAGCGTGAGACACTTTACAAACGGCACCCCAAAACCGAGCAACAATTATCAGATTTGTCTGAAGAAAAAACATATAGCAATGAAAAATAATTATACAAGAACGCACAGTACGAGTACTATGGAAGATGAGAACGGCCATGTATTATTCTTTTTTTTTGTGCACTGTTATCTCGTGATAAGGACTTATTAATTCGTTATCTTGAGATACCAAAGATTGTTTTCTCCTGATAATTGTCAAGTCTGATGATTGCGCGCTAGTTAATGTGATCGTCCTGATTTCAGCCTACAAGTGTTGCCACTGGTGTCCCAGGGAGGTGAAAATGGCAGATCACATTATTGATCAACGCATCAGGATGTAGGCTACTTCAGTCAAGGTCTAACACAGGCAGAAATTGTATTGTGTCTTTCTGTTAGGCATTCAGATTAGTCCTCGTCATTTAAAGGGCCAGTGTGTAATATTTGGCATGGTTTATTGTCAATCTGAATCTGAATCTGAATATTCTACCCATTAATATGTTTATGCAAGTGTATAATCGCTATAAAATAAAATTTGTTTGCTTTAGAGAGGTCGCCATCTTGCGCAGCCATGTATGTACAGCAGCCCGAGCGGACAATCCAGCCAGCCAGAGAACGCGTTTCGCGTGTATAAATGAACCAACGAAGACAGCGGAAGGAAGGAAGGAGGAGGAAACAGCAGAGAGTGTTAGTAGTTCGTCGATAGAGATCAGGAACGGGTGGAATGGAGGGAGTGAGCTCGCGGTGGGAGCATGCCGGTGGTGTGAGAAACCGTGTAATGCACCTAACTCGGTAAACTGACATTTGCATTACCTTGAAAGGGCTTTAATAAGCTACAAAGACTTTACTAAGAAGGACTAAAGGACCTAAAGGTTTTTAAAGAGGTTTAAGATTATGAAATGGAGCCACTGTGCTGATTGGGCTAAATGAACGCACCTGTGTGGGTGAGCCTGAACGCTGCACTTCGGCAACACAAGCCTCATTTGGACATTATTTGCTGCTTTTGGACAATTATCAGTAATATTCAGGATATACACTCTTATGCGAGAAAAGCTATGGATGAACAATTGGAAAAAATGGACGAGGAGCTCAAGAAAGCTTCCACTACAGATGCTTCAGGCACTGCCAGCCAACCTAACAGACCATCTAAAAAAATCAAAAACTTTAGCCAGTGCGGAGGATGATGATCGGCACATTTCTAACGCCCACATTTTTGCTGCAATGGAAAGAATTGAATGGCTGCAGATGGAAACGCTTAAACGCACACATTCTGTGGAAAACACTGTGAAAGAGGTCAAAGACACATTGGATGGCATGGGGAAGCAGATGGAAGAAGTAACAACAAAAGTTCAAACCTTGGAGACGACAGTCACCGCACTGCAAAAAGAGAAAGCGGAGCTGCAGGAGAAATGCGACGAGCTGGAGGCGTACAGGAGGCGCTGGAACCTTCGGGTGGCCGGGATCCCCGAGACAACCGGCGAGGACACCAGGAAGATTATCACCGACCTGTTTGGACAGGTCTCATCGGGAATCAAGGAGCAGCTGGAGCTGACGGTGGATGTCGCACACCGGCTGGGCCCCCGGTCCGGGGAGCAGAGGACCAGCCGCAACATCATTGTGCTTTTCATATCCAGAGCCCACCGGGACCGCGTCTGGAGGGACGCCAGGACAGCGACGGTGCTCAAGGAGCGCAAGATCAGGGTCTTTGAAGACCTTACGCAACAGGTGAAGAATGCCCGAAACAAGCTGTGGCCCCAGGTGGAGCAGGCCCGTAAGGAGGGCAAGAGTGCTGGCTTCAGGGGGCCATTCGCCTACATCGATGGACGAAGAGTGACTGCGTGACCTAAGATCACATTAAATGTGCCAAAACTACGAAAAAAAAAAATGTAAATGTAATGCCTTATACACTTAAGCTTTTCTTGTCTCTTTACTAAAATACTGAACAGATATCACTAATTATACAGAGGAACATTTTGATTTAGCCCTATGGCCTAACACTGAGAGGGGGCAGTTTTATTTTTTTATCTCGACCTAAGAGAGGATCGAGATTTCGTTAAATCTTTTGTTTGTTTGTCCGTTCTGTTTGTTTTTTTTGTAAGTGTTAGTCCAGTCATGTCTATTTCTGTTTTGTCCATAAATTCGAGGGGGATTAGAAATGACTTAAAAAGGAAAGGGGTGTTCTTGTTTTGTCAGGGGAAACCAGCAGACTTTTACTTCATCCAAGAAACGCATGCCGAAAAGTCAGATAGTTTATTCTGGAAAAATCAATGGGGGAAAGACATCTGGGGCCTCATGTACAAAGACTTGCGTGGATTTCCTACTGAAACATGGCGTACGCTTAAATCCAGAAAACATCTTACGCATAAAAATATCCAGATGTATGAATCTGTGCGTACACATGAATCCAAGCACATTTCCTTTGTACATCCCAATCAACGCGGAATTGAGCGCACATGTTGGTGTACCCGGCCTCTCCCTGTCCACGCTCCTATTTAAATATGCAAATCATATTTAAATGAATCCTGCACCTAAGATTCCCCTCTCTGCACGATCAGAAAACTAAAAGAAAAGAATGAGTAAGGCGGGAAAAAAGAAAAACTTCACAGAATGCGAACTGGAGACGCTCACTTAAGTGGAGGCGCACAAAAATGTACTTTTTGGCACGCTGTCCTCCGGCATCAATACAAAACGCAAGGTGAGTGAGTGGGAGAGTGTGTGTGAGCCTGTCAATGCTGTGGGGACAGAAAAGCGTACCCACGCAGAATTAAAAAAGAAGTGGTCCGACATTAAGGTGGACGTGAAGCGGAGGAGGGCTGCCCACCGCAAAAGTGTGGCTAAAACAGGCGGGGGGACAGAAGAGGAGGAGCTCACCCCGTTTGAACAGAGAGTCGCCTGGGGTCAATTGAAAGCAGACAAATAATTATGTGAACTGGATTTACAGTTTCCATTTGTTAATATTATACACCACTTACACGGATCACACACTATTGTTGTAAATTAATGCAGAAGTGCACCGGGGAAAGGGTGTGGCTGATTAAGAAACGTCACACTTTACGCACGGGTTTATTGACATGAGTACTTTACATACAGAGACAATCAGGGGCTTGTTAGAAAGCTCTGAAGCTGTAGTTTAACCAGCAAAAAACAGCAAGTCACTAACTTTAACCACTGACTAGTACTGATGCTGTGAAGACAGGATAATATTTGGGGGCGCACATGTTCAGTGCGCATCAGGGGGATTAATATTAGGACAATTAAACAAATAAATTACTCACCAAGAAGCCACCCATCGCGCACAGTGCCAGCTTGTAGTTTGTTCCCAGCCATGCTGTTACTCAGAATGTATGAATCGTGCGTTAAACCAGGCCACCTCGCCACAATGTTGATTAATTGCATTTGCGCATCACATAAGATCTGTACATTGATCGAATGAAAATGCTTCCTGTTGACATAAACAAATTCATCCTGTGATTGTGCTTTTATACTGTAGCCATGTGTGTGCAGTCGATAGCTCCGATAACGTTAGGAAAACCGGCTGTCGTTGCAAATTGCGCTTTAATGTTGGCCTGTTCAGCTATGGGAATTTGATATACCTGGCTGACATGCGGATAATTCCGTCCCACACAGCTGGCATGGCTCGGCTCAGGGTCGACTGGCACAGTCCCGATCGGTCGGCCAGCTCCCTCTGGAATGCCCCTGGAGCTAAGGAACCCCAGTGTGGTCAGAACCTGTATGGATACAGGCAGCGCATGGCTCCTCGCCGTGTCGCGCTGCCAGCTGCAGCTCTGCGCACAGTTCCAGGAGGACTGGCCTCAGGAACCTAAAGCAGCTGATGAGCCAGTGCCATCTGTCTCTGAACACACGCTTTCTTCGTATTGCGCCATTTACAAATCTTCTACTACTGCTAAAGCAGCCGTTGTTGTTAACGGTATTTTCGGCACCACTTTCCGCATGCTTTTATATCCACTCATCTAATTGCAGACACGTGTGTAAATTGTTCATCAGTGTTAATTGTTGATGTTTCTCTGATGTGCACATCACTCTGAGGACTAATCGTTTTCACATTTATTTATTCTAACAGCTTCTCAGCATCACCTCTGTGTTGCCCAAGGATCAACAGCTGTAGAAACGTGCGTACGCCAGCCATGAAGTTGGCGTGAGGCACCGCACATTTCCACGGCCATTTCACTCTTGATACATCTGGACTTTGCCGTGGAAAAGGACGTACGCCACGTTTTTGTGCGTACGCACCCTTTGTACATGAGGCCCCTAGTTTTCATTTGGTACAAACAAGTCAGCAGGGGTCGCTGTCCTAAAGGGAAACTTTAAAGGCCAAATTATTAAATACCTTTCAGATGATAAGGGACGATGGATTATGTTGTTATTAAACACAGATCATTCACAATTTATTTTGGTAAACATTTATGCAACCAATAATAAAAAAGAAAATGTTAACCTGTTCTTGGCTAGAGAAGATGCAATCAGTGGATGGTTGTCAACATTTCCTTTGGCTAAGATTATCTGGGGTGGGGATTTTAATACAGTTATGATGATGAAATTGATAGATTTCCTACAAAAAATAAAGGAGCAATGAATGAGCTAGATAATGCATGTAATAGATTAAACTTAATTGACATATGGAGGCATAAACATCCAAATGATAAAATGTATACATGGAGTAATAAAGATAAATCCTTACAGTCTCGTATTGACTTCTGGCTGGTCTCAGCCAGCACAATTGATAATGTAGAGAGAACAGACATTGAACCCACTATTTTCACAGACCACAAAGCAATTTCAATTAGGATAAACCTGTCAAAAAGACCAAAAATTAACACAGACTATTGGGAATTAAATAAAACACTAATTCAAAATCATGACTTTCAAAACCAAATAAAAAAAGCTTATTGAGAAGTACTGGAGACAAGCAGTGACTACCAACCTGTATGGAGAGTCCTGGGAGTTATTAAAATATGAAATCAGAAGATTGGCTATAGCATTGGGCAAAAAAATGTCTAAAACAACAAGAGAAAAAGAACTCCAAATTGTTACAAAAATTATGAACTTAACTGAAAAAGAAAACCCGTCTGAGGATGAGGCCAATGAACTTGCCTCACTGCAATCTGCGTTGGATTTAATTTATGAAGAAAAGGCTAAAGGTGCTTTCATTAGATCCAGAAGAAAATGGCTAGAGCAAGGCGAGAAGTGCTCTAAGTATTTCTTTAACCTTGAAAAAAGAAATGCTGAAATGTCTTCTGTGAGCAAACTTAAAATTAATGGTACGATTTGTGAAGATGAATCAATAATCTCTAACTACGTGGCTAACTTCTATGAAAAACTGTACTCCAGACAAACTCTTGATGAAAATCAAATGGATCTGTATTGTCAAAACATAAATCAAAATATTAAAAAAATTGACAACAAACTTAAGGACTTGCGTGACCAAAAAATCTTTAATTATGAAATACTTACAGCTATAGATTCACTAAAAGATAATAAATCTCCCGGAAACGACGGCATTACTGGCGAATTCTACAAAAGCTTCAAGGATGCCCTTACCCCGTTTCTTGCATGTACTTTTGAAGAATCAATCACCAAAGGCAAACTCCCACCTTCTATGCAGCAAGGACTTATAAAATTAATACCCAAACCAAATAAAGACAAAATGAATATAGAAAACTGGAGGCCAATAACCTTATTAAACAATGATGCTAAGATATTTGCCTCCATCTTTGTGCAGAGACTAAAGGTGGGATTGGGAGAAATTATTGATGAGGCAGGTAGAAGTATAATTAATAATGTAAGGTTAATATTGGACTTAATAGATTACAATGAATACATAAATGAGGACAGTCTTGTTTGTTGACTTTTACAAAGCATTTGATACAGTAAATTTAAAATATCACAACTGGCAGATGACACTGCCATTTTTATTAAGACACAAACAGAAGTAAGTAAAGTAGTAAATTGTATTAGAGAATTCTCTGATGTATCTGGCTTAACTATGAATTTAGAAAAATCTGTATTGTTGCCACTTAAAACCTGTAGCTTGCCAGAAGTCTGTGGTATTCCTGTCAAGAACACAGTTACTTACCTTGGAGTAACAATAAACAACCAGTCCAATCGATCTGAACTGAACTTCAGCTCCATCATAAATCAAGTAAAGAAAAGGTTTAGGTTAATGCGAGATTTGTCCATTTTTGGTAGAGTTTTATTAGCTAAAGCTGAAGGAATATCAAGGTCTGTATACATGTCTTTGTCAATGGATTTACCTGTAAACATATGTAAAGAACTGGATAAAATGCTTTTTAATTTCATATGGAGAAACTGAAAGGTTCCCAGTTCCATCCTCTTACACAGAAAAATGATACCAAACTATTCATCCATAACATAGATATAACAACTAAAATCTGCTCAAATAAATTTATCAGGAATCTCATTCAACCCTCAAATCAACCGGCAGCCAACTCTTACTGGAATTCACTGTATGGGGAAATAAACTGGAGAAGGGCGTGGCTGGTTGGCGAGAAGCTGCTCATTCACAACAAAGTCAAAGAAATATCATACAAAATCTGTCATAATTTATATCCAGCAAAAAAAAACCCTGGAGAGATTTAAATTAAACATAGACTATAACTGTGATTTTTGCCAAACAGAACCAGAAACCATTATCCACCTCTTTTATCAGTGCTCATACAGTAAAAACCTCTGGACTCATATACAAAACCTAATCCATAACAAAACCGGACACAGGATTGGCCTCCAGGAAAGCCACATCCTCTTTCACTTTGAAAACCCCTCCATACCTCACGACCTTTCCCTCTTGTTACAGACTATCATCATGCTGGGCAAATTTCACGTTCACAAAACAAAATGGGCAAAGAAAAAACCAAATGTAAAATACCCCCCCCCCTCCTTAAATGACGAGGACTAATCTGAATGCCATCTCTAACAGAAAGACACAATGCAATTTCTGCCTGTGTTAGACCTTGATTAAAGTACACCCTGATGCGTTGATCAATAATGTGATCTGCCATTTTCACCTCCCTGGGACACCAGTGGCAGCTCTTGTAGGCTGAAATCAGGACGCAATCATCAGACTTGACAGTTATCAGGAGAAAACAATCTTTGTTATCTCGACATAACGAATTAATTAAGTCGTTATCACGAGATAACAATCTTTGTTATCTCGTGATAACGAATTAATTAAGTCATTATCACGAGATAACAGTCTTTGTTATCTCGAGATAACGAATTAATAAAGGCCCGAACATACTCGGGCGGAACATACGCGGAATGGACTCCGCGGAGGTCCGCACGGACTCAAAGCGGACATCCGCAAGGCCTGTGCGCGCAAAGCTCAGATTTTACGCCCGCGCGGACTCCGCTCCACGCACCAGTGACTGCTTGGCATGTATTTTTCACATTGCGGGGATTTTTCACAGACATTTTTACAGGAAACTACGTACAACGTGGAAGTGCGCTCGACTATGGAAACCCGAATGACTGCGGACATTCCTCGCGGAGTCCGTTCCGCTTATAGTACGCTTGAGTATGTTCAGGCCTTAAGTCGTTATCACGAGATAACAGTGCACAAAAAAAAAGATTAATACATGGCCGTTCTCGTCTTCCGTAGATAGCTGCCTCCATGAGAAGAGAACAGAAGGAAGGGAGGGGGGTATCACTGTCCGAGGGCTGCCATAGAATTGCAGCAGTATGTCAGCCGACCAACACTCGCTACCCGGTCCCTGGTTGCAGCGATTTGCGATGATGGCCAGCTAGGAATTAACTAGCAGCCAGTACAGTACAGTCCTCTCTCGTCTAGTTAACATTTTGCCTTGTTACTTACTGATCCATTAGAAAGAAAGCTAGCTGGACATCGGTTTTGAAGCCTCTTTGGTCAAGGAGCTCCCTCCATCTCTTGAACGCCTGACTGAGGTTTACTCTTGTTTTTCCTCTTCTTTTATCACTCTCCTTTTTGCTCTTCTTTGCCTCCTCAGACAGAGGGGCTCGTTTTCTTTTGCTAGGCCGTTTTCACTTGTCTCCAAACTTTGTCCGTCTGCCATTGTGCTCGTGACTCAACTATCTCATACCCGTGACTCAACTATCACATGCCCATGTAACATGCCCAACTCCTCATGTCTATGCTCATAAGGACCCGCTCCAGTACCTGATTGGCTGACCGACCAATTTCGCAATACATGACCCGTTTCCTGACGTAAAGCAGATTTTTTCCCGTGAAATTTCGGCACCGGTGGCAAGAGATTATTACAAAGATTGCAAAGCCACTAAGTAACCTATGTAAATGCTCTAACCATCATGCTGAGTGCCATGATTTCTATGCCACTGTTAGGAGTAAGACGCAGAGCAGAAAGATGCTACCACTCAGTCTGGTTGCATATGAGTCTCATTTTGCTGCATTGATGTTTCAGGAGGTTTGAAAAATACCTGACTTGCAGTTTCTTAACCGAATCTTATCTGACGAGACATCTCCTGCTTAATATTCATCTTCATAGCAATCAGTAGCCCAAGATACCTGGCCTGGTAGCTAAGCTAACCAAAGCTAAGCTAACCAAAACAACAATGCCTGCTGTGGTCGGTGAGGACAAGATTCTGCTAAAAAAAAAGCCAATAAAAAGATTGCTGACCTTAAGGATGATATCCGTCGACTTTCTCATGAGCTGAGGAAGAAGGACTCGCTGCTGTCCAGCTACATGGACGTGGCGGCTAGCCAATCCATAAAGTTGGCCTCGCTCAGCGTAGCCCTCCAGGACACCGTTGCATGGGACCCCTCCATCTGTCCACAGCCCTCCTCTTGTTCCACACCTAACCATGAGTTGCCCTGGACAGAAGTGGTGATCGGCGGTCGGAAGAGGGACTCGAAAGGCGCTCCTCACCTGAGTCTCTCCAACCGCTACGCGGCCTTGTCTGCTGATAACAATCCGGTCCACCCAACTGATGTCCCCCCAGCAGCGGCGGCTCCTCCTCGTCAGGATCTGGACCCGAAACCACCGACTGCCTGCACCGCAGATTTCCCTCCACTGCTGGCCGACAGTGCTCAGGTGACTGGATCCTCCGCCACGGAGCTTCAACGGCCTGCATCCCGGTCTGCGTCCTCCTCTGCCCGGTGTAGGATCCTGAGGGATGCTGTGCTCCGACGCTCCGGTGGCCTTCCTCGTCCAGAGCCAAAGGAGAAGGAGCCGGAGGCGGAGGGGAATCCCTCTCCCGGGTCTCCCAGGTCTGCCAGCGCGTCCCCACCGCCGCACCAGCCTGCCCAGGTGCACAGTGTGGACCGTGCGTCATCCAACCATGAGACCCCACAGTTTTCATCTCCTCGTCCCCTCTTCTCCCCAACCACTTTAACAGTGGGAGATTCAATAACGAGGAATATCCGATTTTTTAATGCAGCCACACACTGCTTTCCTGGAGCCACAGTCCCAGTCATCCTGGAAAAACTCCCTGGACTGCTGCGCTCGCTCCCATCCTCCATAACCCGGGTCTTGATCCATGTGGGATGCAATGACGCATCTCGACAGCAGTCTGAGCTGACTAAAAAGGATTTTAATGCCCTTTTTAGATTTTAAAATGACACCGGAAAGTCTGTATTTATCAGCGGTCCTCTCCCAGTACACACCCTCGGAGCAGGGCGTTTTTCAAGACTCCTGTACCTCAACACCTGGTTACAGTCCACCTGCAATGCTCTTAACTTTGGTTTTATCGACAATTTTAACCTGTTTTGGAACCATCCCTCCTCCACCCCCTCACCGGAGTCTACTTCTTCTGCGCCAACAACACCAACTGCTCACAGCACCATTTCCCCCGCCACCACCCCCCACAGGCCCCAGCTATCACTGCCACTTCCACCGGTCATTTTCCCTATAGAGACCATTGCTCTGCCCCGCTGGTTGCGAGCCCGCAGAGGTGGTGTGGACCATGGGATCCTTCGCCCGCTGGCTCGTGTCTCAACTTCAGCCACTTCAGCCACTGAGGAGCTTACTCTCCATATTGCCCTGATTAATGCTAGATCGCTAGCAAACAAGACTTTCTTGTTAAAAGACTTTTTCACCTCTCGTGATCTGGATTTTCTGCTCCTGACGGAGACTTGGCTTCAGGCTGGTGAGTGTACACCGTTCTCTGAACTCCTTCCTCCTGACTGTTTATTTCTCAGTTCCTCTCGGACCACCAGCAGAGGTGGAGGTCTAGCCTCTGTGTTCAAATCCAGCTTTGAGTGTCATCAAATTCTATTTGACAATTATTCCAGTTTTGAGCTGCAACTGTTTGAGCTAAACCTGTCCCCTCCTGTCATGTTTGCAGTTGTATATCGTCCTCCTAAATTTAATAAGGACTTTATTAATGACTTTGCCGATTTTCTATCAGGGGTTACTGTGAAGTATGACCACTTTTTAATTTCTGGCGATTTTAATGTCCATGTGTGTTGTGAATCCAGACCTCTGGTCAGTGATTTTTCAAACCTCACGCCGCCTGCGCATGTTGAACCCTCAAACTGCATCACAATTCTCTGCCATGTATGCCGACGTAAACACGTTTAGCACTCTGGATGTCAGTCATGGTCTTAATGCGGAAGAGCTTTTAAGTGTTTTTAATTTTACATGCACTGATATCCTGGACTCTGTTGCCCCTTTCAGATTTAAGCGCTCTAAAGCACTTTCTGAGCCATGGTTAAATGACTCCACACGTTCTCTCAGACGTTCATGTCGGCGTGCTGAGAGGAAGTGGAAAAAAGATAAGCTCCACGTCTCCAAAGAAGCTTTATGTGAATGTTTATCAGCCTACCAGCGAGTCGTTAAAGCTGCCAAAATGGATTATATATCAAATATTGTCTCCAATAACAGTCATAAGCCCCAGGTTCTGTTCAGCATTTTTAACTCCCTTGTAAACCCGTGCGATAACTCTCCAGTTGTGCCATCGCCCACTCTCTGTGAGAGCTTTCTTAAATTTTTTATTGAAAAAATTTCTGCCCTTAGGCCAGTTGCTTCCACTCTCACTGCCCCTGGTCCTGACCCCACTGTGCCTCCTTTACCTGCTGTCTTTGACCAGTTTGAGCCAGTATCTCTCTCCTTGCTATCAGATATAGTTAAGCATCTGCAGCCGACTAACTGTCCCTCTGACAGCATTCCCTCTCGCCTCTTCAAAGATGTTTTTGGTACTGTGGGGTCCACTGTTCTTGCTGTCATAAATACCTGCCTTAGCTCAGGGTGTGTTCCAGCTGCTCTCAAACATGCTGTAGTGCAGCCCCTTGTAAAAAAGAAAAACCTGGACCCCTCTCTCCTGTCAAACTACAGACCAATCTCCAAATTACCATTTTGTCCAAGGTTTTGGAGAAAGTGGTCTTTACTCAGCTGCAATCATTCCTAGTGGCCCATGACATGTATGAAAAGTTCCAGTCTGGCTTTAAACCACATCACAGCACTGAAACAGCACTTTTGAGGGTTTTTAACAATCTTTGTCAACTGTTGATTCATGTAACTCTGCTGTTCTGGTGCTGCTTGACCAGCAGCCTTTGATACCATAGATCATAGGATCCTCCTGTCTCGCCTGGAACAGTGAGTAGGTATCACAGGTACTGCCCTTCTATGGTTTCAGTCCTACCTCACTGATCTGAGCTTCTCAGTTAACTTAGGGGAATTCAACTCAGCTACGGCTCCTCTCACCTCTGGTGTCCCCCAAGGCTCCATTTTGGGCCCCATCCTCTTCTTGCTCTACATGCTGCCATTAGGGTTGATTTTTAAGAAACACAACATACCTTTTCACTGTTTTGCAGATGATGTACAGATCGATCTGCCCCTTAAATCCATTAGCAAGGATTCTGTACAGCCACTGCTAGAATGTTTAAAAGATGTCAAATCCTGGATGGACACTAACTTTTTAAATCTCAGTGAGGATAAAACAGAGATCATTATGTTTGGATGTGACCCCTCCGATTAATTCGCTGATTTTCTGGGCCCCTTCACTCCTAACATCCGTTCCTCTGTTAAAAATCTTGGTGTGACCTTTGACAGTGCTTTTAAATTCGATAAACAAGTTAGATCAGTAATACAAACCAGCTTTTATCAGCTCAGGCTCTTAGCTAAAGTAAAGGGCTATCTCTCCCCCCAAAATCTAGAGAGGGTAATCCATGCTTTTATAACCTCACGTCTGGACTACTGTAACTCGCTTTATGTCGGTATTGACCAGTCACTGCTACACCGTCTACAGCTTGTCCAGAATGCAGCAGCCCGCCTCCTCACTGGAAAGCGTAAACACGAACACATTACACCAATCTTGGCCTCGCTCCACTGGCTTCCAGTGTGTTTTAGAATTGATTTTAAGATTTTATTGATTGTTTTTAAAGCCCTAAATGGGCTGGCACCCCCTTATTTAACCGAACTCCTGCACTTTCATGCTCCCTCCAGAGCCCTGAGATCAGCCAGTCAGCTATTACTGGCTACTCCTAGGACTAGGCTGAAGACCAGAGGTGACAGAGCCTTTGGGGCGGCTGCCCCTAGGCTCTGGAATAGCCTGCTGCTGCACATTAGGTCTGCCCAGACCCTAGAGGTTTTTAAGTCTTTTCTTAAAACCCACTTCTTCTCTCAGGCTTTTAACTCAGGTTGAGCTGGACACCCAAACATTTTATCTTATTTTGATCTGATTTTATAACTCTTGTATTTTATTTTATTGTATTGTATTTTATGTATCTTATGGTTATTGTGGTGTACTATTGGGTACCTCATTGTATTTGCTTGTTTATTTCTATTGACCTGTTCAGCACTTTGGTCAACCTTGGTTGTTTTAAACAGCCGACAGCCCTATTGGACAACTGTTAAAATTCATATTATGGCAAGAACCAATCAGCTAACTAAAGAAAAACGAGTGGCCATCATTACTTTAAGAAATGAAGGTCAGTCAGTCCGGAAAATTGCAAAAACTTTAAATGTGTCCCCAAGTGGAGTCGCAAAAACCATCAAGCGCTACAACGAAACTGGCACACATGAGGACTGACCCAGGAAAGGAAGACCAAGAGTCACCTCTGCTTCTGAGGATAAGTTCATCCGAGTCACCAGCCTCAGAAATCGTAAGTTAACAGCAGCTCAGATCAGAGACCAGATGAATGCCACACAGAGTTCTAGCAGCAGACCCATCTCTAGAACAACTGTTAAGAGGAGACTGCGCCAATCAGGCCTTCATGGTCAAATAGCTGCTAGGAAACCACTGCTAAGGAGAGGCAACAAGCAGAAGAGATTTGTTTGGGCCAAGAAACACAAGGAATGGACATTAGACCAGTGGAAATCTGTGCTTTGGTCTGATGAGTCCAAATTTGAGATCTTTGGTTCCAACCGCCGTGTCTTTGTGAGATGCAGAAAAGGTGAACGGATGGATTCCACATGCCTGGTTCCCACTGTGAAGCATGGAGGAGGAGGTGTGATGGTGTGGGGGTGTTTTGCTGGTGACACTGTTGGGGATTTATTCAAAATTGAAGGCACACTGAACCAGCATGGCTACCACAGCATCCTGCAGCGACATGCCATCCCATCCGGTTTGCGTTTAGTTGGACGATCATTTATTTTTCAACAGGACAATGACCCCAAACACACCTCCAGGCTGTGTAAGGGCTATTTGACCAAGAAGGAGAGTGATGGAGTGCTGCGGCAGATGACCTGGCCTCCACAGTCACCGGACCTGAACCCAATCGAGATGGTTTGGGGTGAGCTGGACCGCAGAGTGAAGGCAAAGGGGCCAACAAGTGCTAAACACCTCTGGGAACTCCTTCAAGACTGTTGGAAAACCATTTCAGGTGACTACCTCTTGAAGCTCATGGAGAGAATGCCAAGATTGTGCAAAGCAGTAATCAGAGCAAAGGGTGGCTATTTTGAAGAAACTAGAATATAAAACATGTTTTCAGTTATTTCACCTTTTTTTGTTAAGTACATAACTCCACATGTGTTCATTCATAGTTTTGATGCCTTCAGTGAGAATCTACAATGTAAATAGTCATGAAAATAAAGAAAACGCATTGAATGAGAAGGTGTGTCCGGTGACTGTGGAGGCCAGGTCATCTGCCGCAGCACTCCATCACTCTCCTTCTTGGTCAAATAGCCCTTACACAGCCTGGAGGTGTGTTTGGGGTCATTGTCCTGTTGAAAAATAAATGATCGTCCAACTAAACGCAAACCGGATGGGATGGCATGTCGCTGCAGGATGCTGTGGTAGCCATGCTGGTTCAGTGTGCCTTCAATTTTGAATAAATCCCCAACAGTGTCACCAGCAAAACACCCCCACACCATCACACCTCCTCCTCCATGCTTCACAGTGGGAACCAGGCATGTGGAATCCATCCGTTCACCTTTTCTGCATCTCACAAAGACACGGCGGTTGGAACCAAAGATCTCAAATTTGGACTCATCAGACCAAAGCACAGATTTCCACTGGTCTAATGTCCATTCCTTGTGTTTCTTGGCCCAAACAAATCTCTTCTGCTTGTTGCCTCTCCTTAGCAGTGGTTTCCTAGCAGCTATTTGACCATGAAGGCCTGATTGGTGCAGTCTCCTCTTAACAGTTGTTCTAGAGATGGGTCTGCTGCTAGAACTCTGTGTGGCATTCATCTGGTCTCTGATCTGAGCTGCTGTTAACTTACGATTTCTGAGGCTGGTGACTCGGATGAACTTATCCTCAGAAGCAGAGGTGACTCTTGGTCTTCCTTTCCTGGGTCAGTCCTCATGTGTGCCAGTTTCGTTGTAGCGCTTGATGGTTTTTGCGACTCCACTTGGGGACACATTTAAAGTTTTTGCAATTTTCCGGACTGACTGACCTTCATTTCTTAAAGTAATGATGGCCACTCGTTTTTCTTTAGTTAGCTGATTGGTTCTTGCCATAATATGAATTTTAACAGTTGTCCAATAGGGCTGTCGGCTGTGTATTAACCTGGCTTCTGCACAGCACAACTGATGGTCCCAACCCCATTGATAAAGCAAGAAATTCCACTAATTAACCCTGATAAGGCACACCTGTGAAGTGGAAACCATTTCAGGTGACTACCTCTTGAAGCTCATGGAGAGAATGCCAAGAGTGTGCAAAGCAGTAATCAGAGCAAAGGGTGGCTATTTTGAAGAAACTAGAATATAAAACATGTTTTCAGTTATTTCACCTTTTTTTGTTAAGTACATAACTCCACATGTGTTCATTCATAGTGTTGATGCCTTCAGTGAGAATCTACAATGTAAATAGTCATGAAAATAAAGAAAACGCATTGAATGAGAAGGTGTGTCCAAACTTTTGGCCTGTACTGTATATATATATATATATATATACACACACACACACACACACATTTGTATGTAAATAAATCCCTGAAATAAACCTTTATTATGTTCACAGACAGGGCCGTCGCAACCGGACAGGCAAACTAGGCAATTGCCTAGGGCCCCGAGCTGGAAGGGGGCCCCCAGAGACAGCTGACATTGGTCCATATCAATGACAATATGATGGAACCTCTATAGACACTGCAACAACGACAACACGTTGGAATCCCCCTTAATGGGGCCCCCTACTAGCTGCTGCTTGCAAGTGGCTAAGTAGGGTGACCAGACGCCCCGCACTGTGCGGGACTGCAAAGCATTTCTGTCTCTTTTCACGCGTCACGCATATTGAGACCATGTCCTGCATGATTGGTTGCCACCCGCACTAGCATTGTTGGAGTACCGTAGTACTACGGTACCTCACGGTACCACTACTGTGGGATAAGTTCAAAGTCCAATCGCAAGAGGGTGAGTGTCCATGCGCCGTCCAATAACGGCGCGCGCTGGTCAATAATAATAATAATGGCACATGCAGCACAAGAGCTCTTGTTATAGGTTTTGTGGGTGTGTCAATGTCCAACTGCAAATTGGGGCAAACTTAACGGTAACTTAAATTGCTTGAAACTTTTTTTTTTCCATATAATAGAATAGAATACATCTTCATCATACGTCAAGGTGGAAATTCTGTCCTCAGCCCACCAGACTCAGGAGAGAAACTTAAGAAAAAAAAAAAAAAGGCAAGCAATAAGTAAAACAGACATATAGACAAGGACATTACTTTACACATTAAATGAGTTCATGTCAGTGTCTGTCTGTGGTTTAAAATTCATCAGTCACTTATTGATTGAAAAATGTTGACGCCATTTGAGATAAAGGACGTCTTGACTACATTTTTAGTTGCCGGAGGGACTCTATAGCGACTCCTGGAGCTCTCGAGCTTAAACTGGCTGAAGAGAGGATGAGAGCTAACTGCTAAGATACTACCTACTTTAATCCTCTTTTTTTTTTGTAAAGAATTGGGTCAAGGGCTTTTGTGGCTCGGCAGCTATTTTGCCTGCCATTGACACAACCCTAAAGAGTTTATTCTTAGATGTGCAGTTCTGGTAACCATACTAGGCAGAAAGGTAAAAAGTTGAAACACTCAACCTTAGTTTTGTACACTAGTTCTCAAATCTGCTGTCTAACAATGAGGCCACTAATTTTCCTTAGAAGTTGCTGTGTGAGCATTTCTTGAAACTACACTCAGTATTTCCAGAGAAGCTCACCTGAAGTGTACCAAGGTATTTAAAGTTTTCTACAGTTTCAACATGTTGACCATCAAGACAAACTGCCTCTGTGTTCAGATCTTGATTTATGCAAATAATTAATACTTTAATCTTGGCCATATTAATTTCTACCTCACTTGTGCGACACCATGCTTGAAGGGCCTTAGTGTGGGCCAGATAGGCAGCTTCACCTGATGGGTTTTTTGGGGAGTTTTTCCTTATCCGCTGCGAGGGTCCAAAGGATAGAGGGATGTTGTATGCTGTAAAGCCCTCTGAGGAAAATTGTGATTTGTGATATTGGGCTTTATAAATAAAATTGATTGATTGAAATTGATTGATTGAATGTGTTTTCTGTAAAAGACCAACTATGGCCATGTCATCAGCATACTTAAACAAGGAGCCATTGGAACTATATCGGTAGTGAACCTAATGTCAGACTTTCATATTAGCCCCGCAATTAGACATCAATCAACTCGACTCAACAATACTAACTAAAGCTATGAACAAAATTTCACTTTAAAATTACACCAGTGATTTTCCTTCTATGACATGTCAAAATGTCTGCCTTAAAAAAGGTCTATGGTGGCAAAATTGATGGAAATGAGAAGCCTACTTTTATCTACTGAAATCAAAGAGCAATTGTTTAAAAAATGATTCAGAATACTGATGGTAAATCTGCCACTGTATTTAAATATGGGACAATTGAATAAGTGAATTAAAATGGAAAATGTGTGAATATGAAAATGGAAAAAATAGAAAGTCTTTTTTTTCTTAGGATGTTGCTAATTTCACCTCCAACACCAACAACCCTGCAGATTATCCCACATTTCTTCAGGCAATTATATATATAAATTTAGATATTCTGATACTAATACATACAACTTTTAGTTAGTTTAGTTTATTTGTACCAGCTGACTGGCTTTGTCTCTATGAAATTGTTATTTTACACTCCACTTCATGGTATCACATCTAGTCTGGGAATAAACGGCTTCCCTGCTTTCCCGCTAAAATCCTTGTCATCGGGGGGCTTGGTGTGGGTGCTGGGTGTTGGGCTGGGCTGGGGGCGCCGTTCACAGGTGGCCTGAGGATGGGTGTGCCACGTCCCATCCCGGTAGGTGCAGTAGCATACTGTCTGCTCGTCAATGTTGACACGCTCCCCCGCTGGAATCACCCTGTTCCCAGCAAAGCAGTTTGGACCTAGAGTGACAGCAAAGGCAGTACAGGGGCAAGTTACTCTCACAACATTTATTATTATTATTATTATTATTATTATTATTAGGGATCAAAGCGGTGACCTGCTGCTGGAGACCTATAGTTTTTTAGGGGTTCCAGGACGAGGGGCTAAAACCCTGTTCTTTTTGTGCTGATTTATTATCATTTTTCCTCACAACTGATTTTTTTTTTAAAGATATTTTTGAGGGGCACTTTGCCTTTAATTGATAGGACAGTCAAGCATGAAAGGGGGAGAGAGAGTGGGAGTGATATGCAGCAAAGGGCCACAAGCTGGAGTTGAACTTGGGCCGCTGCAGCAACAGCCTTGTATATGGGGCGCCTGCTCTATCCACTAAGCCACCGACGCCCCGCTCACAACTGTTTTTATCAAATTCCTGTGAGATGGTACATCATAGACCCATGAAATGTTCTCCAAAGATTGGAAGTTGTGTGCAAATACTGCCCAAGAAATATGACCTCCATAACCCTTATGCAAATAATCACAAAACCTACAGGAAATGTCTACAGAAATATTAACATACCTTGCAAGTTTCATCCAAATTGACCACAAGGGGGTGCCACAAATGCAAAAAATGGGGGTGGCATAACACAAATTAAACTATAAATCAGAAGTTGTTTGTCCAGTCATTACAAAACTAGCAGGATATGTTGAATAATAATGTTGAACCACATATCTAAACTTATTTTTATATTATATTCATAATTGTTAAATCAGTAGTATCATAGTTTTTGATTGATATTCCCTAGCTTTAATGATCTGGTCCAGTCTCACCACTGTCATCAGTGCCCTTTCACTGCAGCAGTCAACTGTTTCCAGTTAAAAGCTCTTAAAACCCACTGAACGCTCCCCACCCTCTCTAGATGGCAAAGTCAGAAACTAGCTGAAGAACATGGTAAAGCATTTAGCAGCTGTAGAGACAGATTATTTCTCCAGAGTTGGTAGAGAGCAAACACAGAACTAAGACTGAGTGAATATAATTCTTCAGGTGGCCAGAAACACAAGTCCAAATAAATGCTAATGTTGCTCCATAACTGCTGAATGTGTAAATAGGTTACTGCTTTATTTGTTTTAAGTCATTAGGTGATAATATTTCAGTGTTTTATTTATGGCTTTTTTCTCTGAAGTGAATGCAACATTAAGTGAGGCTGTAGACTGAAAGTTATGTGGAAAAAAAAATAAATAGAATTACCGCCCCACGATTGTATGCCAATCAATTTTGAATTTTAAATGTCTGTGAAAAGATGGATGCTTCATACACAGAAGAGCTATAAAATCAGCACAATTTCAAGGTGAACATCCAAGATGAGTGCCACCAATTAAGTATCTGACCAAATATATGGTCCTGAGATATGACGTTGAATAATGGCCAGTTAAGTGTTTTATGCAGAACATTATGATGTAACAGTAAAGCTGACCTTTGACCTTTTTTGTATAAAATGGCATCACTACATCATTTTATCATCATATTGTGTGTCACATTTTGTCATAATTAGCATAATTAGCATATAAAAACATATTTTGTGAGATCACATTGACCTTAACCTTTGACGACAAAATTCTAATCAGTTTATTCTGTAGTCCAAGTGGATGTTTGTGTCAAATTTAAAGAAATTCCCTCAGGGTGTTCTTAAGATATCGTGTTCACAAGGATGGGACGGACAGTCGACAGACAGTCGACAGACAAGGCAAACAACCTGGAAACATAATGCTTCTGGATTGCAGACATTGGACAACACATATTGAGAAATCTGGCACTGACAACTGCTTGGACAGCAACACAGAGCAAGGAAAACGGACTGAAAGACAAATGTTGGTAAGCTGGCTGCTAGCAAAGATAGCTAGCGTAGCAGGCTGGAGCAGTACTCCAGCGTTAACAACGTGATCATAGCAGGCTGGAGACTAAGGTGCTCCTATGCCAGGGCGGTGACACCGTCGGAAAACAGCAGGGAACCAACCGAGTCTGACTTGGAGTCCCTTGAGCATCAGGTGACGGCCTTCTTTAAAAACAAAGGAATTACCATCAACATCTAAATAATACATGTTGCTACTGCAACGATGAACAATATAACAGCAATGTACATCTGAGCATGGTATGTCAATTATTCACTTTAATAGCAGAAGTTTATATGCTAATTAACATAACATAAAAAAATATTTCAATCAATTCAGAAAACGATTTAAGGTCATAGCTATATCCAAAACCTGGCTTAACTCTGAGAAGGGAGCAGGCTTCGAGTTAGAAATACAAATTCTATTACATGAACAGGAAAAATTAAAAAAAGCAGGGGGTGTAGCCTTATATGTCGATAATAATAACCTTACCCATAAGGTGGTAGAGAACATGCCAACCACAACTGATGATGTAATGGAATGTATTTCTGTAGAGATCTGCATGGAAAAGCGAAAAAAAAATGTGATTGTCAGTTGTGTGAACTAGACACCAGGATCCAGCATTGAAACCTTCACAAACATTATGGAGGGAATATTTGCTAAAAACAACCAGAAAATTATGTTCCCCTGTGATGTTTTTTACATAGACCTGTTAAATCTTAACAAACACAAAATGACTGATGAATTTATGGATACAATGTACAATATGAGCTTATATCCACTGATCACCAAACCTAGCAGAATAACAACACACTGTGCCACTCTAATTGATAACATATTCACTAATTATATGGAAAACAGCTTAACGAGTGGATTGATGATAAATGATATCAGTGATCATTTGCCTGTTTTTGTGATTTATGACTGTGATTGTGGAAAAAAGAAAGAGAAACATAAAATCAAACACAGTAGACTAAGAACAGAAGATTCTATAAATGCATTTGGAGCGGATTTGCAAGCGCAAAACTGGGAAAGCCTTTATGAAGAAAAAGATATTGACATAGCTTATGAATCTTTTCTAAAAAAAAAATATTTAAATCACTATATGACAAAAATTGTCCAATAAAGCAATATAATATGGTGCAAAATCTTACAAACAGGCCATGGGTCACAAAGGGATCGCTAAATGCCTGCAGAAAGAAAAATACTCTATATAGACAATTTATAAAATATAGAACCAAAGAGGCTGAACAAAAATACAAGAAATACAAAAATAAACAAACTACTATTATGGGGTAATGCAAGAAGGATTCATTCATTCATTCATTCATTTTCCATAAGCACTTATCCTGTTGGGGGTCGTAGGGGGGCTGGAGCCTATCCTGCTGACACTGGGCGAGAGGCAGGGTACACCCTGGACAGGTCGGGTTTAATGATTTTTTTTTGTCAATGTTGGACCAAAGTTGGCTGAAAAAATCAGGGACAAGCATTCAAAAGATGATCATAAAGCTGAGTATATGGAGTTTGCTAATGCTAATGCTAATGCAAGACCGCAACAGCCAACATTAGCTCAGGTTCTGCAAAAGCGACACACAATGGCAAGAGACAACCCACGGGCCGTTAAAATAACGGAGGCTCTAACCCATTATATAGCTCTGGATGACCAGCCACTGTCAGTTGTAGAAGACGAAGGATTTTGCCGTCTTCTCGGCGCACTCGAGCCCCGATATGAGATTCCTGGTTGCCATTACATCATGGATGTTATGATGCCAAAAGTATTTGACGAGGTAAAAAAAACATGTTAGCACCCTGGTGCACGAAGTTTCAGCCTTCAGTTTTACAACTGACATTTGGACGAGCAGTGTCTGTCCAATGTCTCTGCTCAGTTTAACCACACAGTGGTAGTAGTGCTTCAGACCTGGGGAATTCCAAAAACATCTGTCCATGTTGTACTCCGCAACAACGCTAAAAATATGATAAAGGCCATGAGTGATGCAGAACTCCCCAGCCTACCTTGTACTGCTCACACTCTCCAGCTGGCGGTTCACGAAGGCCTTTTGTCACAGAGGAGTGTTGCTGATGCGGTGGCAATGGGGCGCAGAGTAGTTGGACATTTCAAACACTCTGCTCTGGCCTATTCCCGCCTCGAGGACATTCAACTTGAGATCAACCAGCCTGCCAAGCGACTCCAGCAAGACGTAAAGACCCACTGGAACAGTACATTTTACATTTTACATTTTCTTGGTTGAACAGAAACGGGCTCTGGGAATATTCGTCTCTGAACAAGGACTCCCTGATACTCTCATGGCTCACCAGTGGACACTGCTGAAGAAGGTGCTATCTGTTCTGGGTCCGTTTGAGGAGTTAACTCGAAAAGTGAGCTCTTCAGATGCCCCAGCCGCAGACGTCATTCCAGCTGTCACTGTGCTGCACAGATTTCTAACAAAGGAGACCGATGAAGACCATGGGATCAAAACAATGAAGGCAACCTTGGCTGCAGCCGTCAAGAAGAGATTCTCTGATGCGGAGGAAAACCCTCTCTACACCATGGCAACGCTGCTCGATCCCAGGTGTGTGTGTGTGTGTGTGTGTGTGTGTGTGTCTCTGTGCCTCTGTGTGTGACTGTGAGTGTGTGTGTCTGTGCCTCTGTGTGTAACTGTGTGTAACTGTGTGTGATTGTGTAACTGTGTGTGACCGTGGGTGTGACTGAGTGTAACTGTGTGTGACTGTGCTTGTAACTGTGTGTGTGACCCTGTGTGTGACTGAGTGTAACTGTGTGTGATTGTGTGACTGTCCTTGTAACTGTGTGTGACCCTGTGTGTGACTGAGTGTAACTGTGTGTGACCCTGTGTGTGACTGAGTGTAACTGTGTGTGACCCTGTGTGTGACTGAGTGTAACTGTGTGTGATTGTGTGACTGTCCTTGTAACTGTGTGTGACCCTGTGTGTGACTGATTGTAACTGTGTGTGACCCTGTGTGTGACTGAGTGTAACTGGGTGTGATTGTGTGACTGTCCTTGTAACTGTGTGTGACCCTGTGTGTGACTGAGTGTAACTGTGTGTGACCCTGTGTGTGACTGAGTGTAACTGTGTGTGACTGTGCTTGTAACTGTGTGTGACCCTGTGTGTGACTGAGTGTAACTGTCTGTGATTGTGTGACTGTCCTTGTAACTGTGTGTCTGACCCTGTGTGTGACTAAGTGTGACACTGTGTGTGTGTGTGTGAGAGAGAGAGAGAGAATGAGGGAGGGAGAGACAGATGACATGCTAAAAGTTCATTTTAGGATTTTACTTTCATTTAATCAATAATTTGATCATTTTACTTTTATAGCCTAGCTGTCAAGAAATTGGACTTAAAACAGTGAGCGCGTTTACATGCACACTAATAAACCGATCATTATCTGATTTCTGGAGTTACCTGATTATTCAAGTGGTCATGTAAACAGCATAATCCGATAGGCTTTATCAGATAAAAGCCATTATCTGATTATGAGAAATCAGATAAACACATCTAGCTTTTTCCCCAATAGTCAGATTATTCGGTGCATGTATACCCTTTAATCCGGTTTCTTTCGGGTTTTGCTATTTTATACTCCCACTCCACATTTTAGAGGGAAATATTGTACTTTCTACTCCACTACGTTAATATGACAGCTTTTGTTTCCTTTCAGATAAAGATTTTACATAAAATAATATATTTTTATATTCTCAGTGTTTAAATTGTCACTTTTATTTTATCTTACTTATATGTTATGCACTTTGTGTGACAAGTTTATATACCATACACTTGTATATTGCAGTACTTTTACTCCGAATCTACCCAAAGTATGTAAAATTGGCTCCACATTGATAAACTACACATTAGAATGCTCTCACATGTATTTGTTAATGATAAAAACAAACAGTACTGTAAGAATATAAGCTGTCAGCATGATGAGTGCTTTATTTTGCAAATATATGACTTGCGTACTTTTCAAGGTTTTTCAAGGATATGAGTACCTACTGTAACAGGAAGTTTGAGTTTTATGTCATGTACTTGAGGAGAAATCCAACTGAAGGACTGAATCATGTAAACCAGGTTTTTCTGATTATCAGATTATTGAAGTGCACGTAAACGTGTCAAATCGGATTATTACCATTACCTGATTATTCCCAGTTATCTGATTATTGTGCACATGTAACCATGCTCAGTGTGGAATGTCCACAGCCTGTCTGAACAGCCTGAACCAGCCTTAACTTTGGATTTCCCTATAGTTTGCAGTGCACTTGAATGCACCCTGTGAGGTGACACCTGAAGGGCATTGACTAATTAGTGTGGACTGAGTGTGTGGGTATAAGCTGTGTTTCAGAGCTCACAGAGGACAGAGTTGGGCAAAGGACAAGACACTGCTGTGAAGGACAAAAAGAACCCTCTCCTCACCTGGAAAACCCTCTAAAAAAGGAGCTCAGGCTAACCGGCCAACAGAAAGTAAGCTGCTGCATGTGTGCTCTCCCTCCCCCCTCTCACCTTGGATTTCCACATTATGATCAGCAGGCTATGGAAGGACCAAGCAGCCTGAACCTCAGTTGACATGCTGAACAGGAGGAATTTAATAACCAGCCCCTGGATCGCCACAAAGGTCTGGACCACAAGTTCTCACCCAAAGTGCTGAGGTAACAGAGCCTCTTTTAACCTCTTTTGATTTTATGGTGACCCACTTGCCTGGACCTGTTTTTAACTCTTTGTATGTCTTTGTAGAGCCAACCAGCCCCCCTCTGGTGACTGAAGGCTTTGCTGTCGCCATCTGCAGTCCAGTCTGAAAGTGTTTTTCACTATTTTAAATAAATTGTGCTTTACTTCTTATAATCTGTGGTTCTCTGTCTGGTTTTTGGTCTGATGTGGCTTCCAACTGGTCCAGTTTTTAGAATTTGGTGTGTTGTGACATAGCCAAAATGGCAAGCATACCCATTGTCAACTAATCTTTTCCCCTCTGTTATAGGTACAAGAAACGTTTTTTCTCCAGCACCACCACCGCTGAAAATGCCAAAGAGATGCTGACACTTGAGCTGCAAAGGTTTCCTGGAGAAGCGGACCAGCAGGAAGACCATGACCTGAATGAACCACCTGCAAGAAAACGCTCTGACCAGGCCAGTAGCAGTCTAGACAGCATATTTGATGAAATTGCAGGTGAGCAAGCATCAACATCACTGGCCAGAGCTGCAGTAGGTTCTACTGCACAACTAGAGACATATCTGGGAGAGACCACGATTTCCCGGGAAGAGAACCCACTACAATACTGGGTGGTTAACAGAATCCGGTTCCCTACTCTGGCTAAAATGGCATGCAGATACCTGTCAGCACCATGCAGTAGTGTTGACAGGGAAAGGCTGTTCAGCTCAGTGTCACATATTGTGAATGAAAGCAGAAACAGACTCACTGCTGAACATGCAGAGATGATTCTGTTCATCAAAAAGAACCTGCCTCTCACGTTCCCAAAAAAAGCTTAGTGCAGAGACCACACACACAGATAGCACCTTCTCCAGCACTGTCCACTGGTGAGCCATAAGAGTCAGTATGCTGACTGAAAGAGTTTGATATTTTGTTTAATTGACTCTCCAATAGTTTCATTCATATTTTTTTATCTGAAAGCTGGAGACAGTACTTCATACTTGTTTAATTGATATTTTGTTTCATACAAATGTGGAGACTGCAATAGTGTCACTGGTGATATTTTGTCACTGAAAGCTGGAGACAGTACTTCATAGCTTAATTGATGTTTTGTTTAATTCAGATTGGAGACTGTGCAATCGTTTCATTGATATATTAAGTTAACTGTGCAATAAGTTTTTATTGACATTTTTGTCAAATGTCATTGATATTTTCTTAAATGTGAAGACAGTGCCAGTGTGGAGGCTTTTTGTTTACACAGAACATGTTTATTTTTTGTTTAAAATGTCTGCTAGTTATATTATACTCATTTTATTTATTTTTATTGAATTTATTATCATTTATTGTAACTTGCAGAGAAGCAAATAAAACATGCCTTCCAATTTATTGCATTTTTAGCCTAGTTATTTTTGCGGTGGAAGTATCGTATTGGTACTCGGTATCGGCAAGTACACAAATGAAAATACTCATACTCGTACTCGGTAAAAAAAAAATGGTATCGGGGCATCCCTAATTAAAACCAATTTAAAAAGCTGTGGTATTTAAATCAAGAGTTATTCTTACACCACAATTGTTGAAATGACACTGGAAAATGTCTCATGTCATCATGGTTATGATTAGTCTCTTGTATTTATCAGAGTTGTGATTAAAGTTCGGGGCGTGCCACTGAAGCTTTTCAGATTTCAAAATGGGCTGTGGCATTGCGAAATTTGGGAGTGGCTGCTGCAGAGCAAAACCTTTTTAAAGTATTTGGACATGTGCATACTTCTAAAATATCTCATCTTTTGCAGTTATCTCATGCTGTGCTTGAGATGCTTTACAGTGTCACCAAGCCCTTCTCGGCAACCTCTTAGTGATGGTAAGTTATTAGCTACTTGGTAATTGATGACACCATCTTATTTCTATTATTATTTGTTCAATGTGAGGTGACTAACTGTCTTTTTAATTTACAGGATAATGTATGTGGACGTGTAAAGAGTGCAGATTGGAACTAGCTACCAGGTATCAGAATCAGAATGCCTTTATTGTCATTGCAAAAAGAATTTGCAATGAAATTCAAGTGCTACCCTATTTCAGGTAAAAAAAAAAAAAAAAAAAGACAAAAAGAAACAACAACAGGAACATCCACACAGACATTCAGCACAAAAATAGTGAGCCATGAGCCGCTGCGTCTACGCGCGCCGCCATGTTCTCATGTACTTGTTGTTGCAACATTTTAGGCAGGCTGATGGGCATTTCCGGGGTAGTTATCGATATCCATGTCCATACACAGATTGTCCATGTACATTTAATACATGAATCAATCAATCAATTTTATGTATAAAGCCCAATATCACAAATCACAATTTGCCTTACAGGGCTTTACAGCATACGACATCCCTCTGTCCTTAAGACCCTCACAGCGGATAAGGAAAAACTCCCCAAAAAAAAAAACCCTTTAACGGGGGAAAAAAAAACGGTAGAAACCTCAGGAAGAGCAACTGAGGAGGGATCCCTCTTCCAGGACGGACAGACGTGCAATAGATGTCGTACAGAACAGATCAGCATAATAAATTAACAGTAATCCGAGAGAGCGAGAGAGAGAGATTTTGATTTTTACAAAAATCCCTTTACTTACATTTAGCAATTACAAATCAAATCACTGTTTCGTCTCTTCAGAGCAACTAAAACCAAAAAAAAAAACCCACACAAAACCAGAAAAGAACTTTCAGTCCCGAAAACTCTTTTCAAACATGAACCTTTAACTGTCCATCTCCACCCACGGAGCACAAAACCCCTTCCACAGCCCACACTCGGCTGAAGGCCTGCAGGTCCTCCATCAGCTAGTAGTAAGAAAACTCCACCCTCAGTCTGGCCTTCAGCAGACCCCGCAGAGCCTCCTCCGGATCCACAGCACCACAGTCCAGGGCCCTGTTCTTCTGGGTCAGCCAGATGGCCAGCTTTGCAGAGCCCAGGAGAAAGTTCATCAGAGTGAGCTCTGCTTTCCTCCTGGCAGTGTACTTTGGGCCATAGATAAAGAGTCCAAAAGAAAACCTCTCCCCAAGAGTCCGAGTCCACCTGCCCAGCAGGTCAAACAGAGGAGCCAGCCTGGGACAGCCAGTGAATAGATGGGCCAGAGTCTCAGTCTGAAAGCAGAACAAACACCCCTCTCCCACCCCAGGATCAATGTGCGCTCTGTGTCTATTCGTAGCTATCGCCCCATGTACAATCCTCCACTGGAGGTCTGCAGTCCTCTTTTCGATGGGCACTTTGTACAGGGACCGCCAGCTGCCTTTGGGGGAAACGTCTGGGTCAAACAAACCAGTCCACCTTGACTCCCTCATCCCCGACAGAGACCGGACGTTCAGGACCTTCACGCAGAGCTGGTAGATGGCCCTCCGTCCTGCGTCCTGAAACTTGTCCAGGTTAGGGGTTTTGAGGGACAGCAGCTGACCAGCCCCCTCCTGCCACTCCCCCACAGCTGGACCAACAGACAAGGAGGGGAAGCTGTGCTCTGCACCCTCAACCCACCGCCCACACACAGACTTGTCTCTGGCGAAGGCCCTCAGGCAAGGGGGCAGGGCAGCAAGGACCTCCTCCACCACCCTGTGGATGAGTCTGGCAGAGGTGACGTTGGCTCTCTCCCTCAGTAAATCCACAGATGTCGAAGTCAGCCTCATCAGGTGACCCAGTTTGGTGCAGACTGCCTCCCTGAGACTGGACCGCAGGCTCTCAGACTGGAGTGTCTGAGTCCTGATGAAGCTGTTAAGGAACAAAGGTTCCTCAAACACCCACACGCCTGCAGTCTCTTCCCCAGCCCGGGACAGTCTGAGGATCCTCCAGGCCTGCAGTACTGAGCTGTAGAACGGGGTGAGGCCAGAGATATCCACCCCCTCCATCTGCAGAAGAAAAAGCTGTTTGTCGTAGCTCCAGCGTCCGGCTTTCCTCAGCAGCACGCGAGCTGTATCCAGCAAGCTTGGGCCACAGTTGTAAAGCAGTCTTTGTGCAGTCCAAAGTCTGAAGGAGGCGATCTTGGCCTGAATGTCAATCAGTCCCTGCCCTCCTTCGGCTGATGGCAGGTAGAGAGCCGCTGCCTTAATCCAGTGATGGCCGGACCAGAAGAAGTCCACGATGATCCTCTGAACCTCCTCCATCAGTCCTCCAGGCGGTGTCAAGGCGACGAGTCTGTGCCAGAGAGTCGAGGTAACTAAGTTATTGGCAACCAGAACCCTCCCCCTATACGACAACTGGGGCACCAACCATTTCCAATTAGACAACCGAGCGCACACTTTCTCCTTAACTCCCTCCCAGTTCTTCCTCTGAAAACCCTCTGTACCCAAAAACACCCCCAACACCTTCAAACCCTCCCTCCCCCACTCAAGGCCTCCGGGTAGACTGGGCACCACCTGATCCCTCCACCTTCCCAGCAGGAGGGCTTCACTCTTAGCCCAGTTCACCCGTGCAGACGTGGCCCTCTCATACAGGGACAGGGAGTCCTGCAGACACCGAACGTCCCCCTGGCTGGTGATGAAAACGTTCACATCATCTGCATAAGCAGAGAGTGCAGGGGGACATTCAGCGCCACAGGACCCAGGCAGTGAGAGCCCGCTGAGCCGACCCCTCAGCCTGCACAGCAAGGGCTCAATAGCTAAGCTATACAGCTGGCCGGAGATGGGACAGCCCTGTCTGATCCCTCGCCGTACAGGGATTGGCCGACTCAGCCCTGCCCCCAGCTTCACCAAACACTGTGCACCGTGATATAACAAACCCAGCCAAGAAAGAAACCCATCACCAAAACCAAAAGCCCTGAGTGCAGCAAACAGATAAGAGTGGTCCACCCGGTCAAAGGCCTTCTCCTGATCCAGAGACACAACACCACAGTTCACATCATACACACGGCACACATCAATGACGTCTCTGATCAAGAAGACATTGTCCATTATTGTCCTGTCTGGGACACAGTAACTCTGGTCTCTGTGTATGATGGTCCCCAGAAAGTCCTTCAGCCTGTTGGACAGAGCTCTGGACAGTATCTTATAATCCGTGCAGAGAAGAGCTACTGGTCTCCAGTTTTTCAAAAGGGCGAGATCCCCTTTCTTTGGGAGCAGGGAAAGCACCGCTCTCTGACAGGACCCAGGGAGAGATCCTGTCCTCAGACTCTCCAGCAGCACCGCATGAAGATCTGGTCCCACAATGTTCCAAAACTTCTTATAGAAGTCCGCGGACAGCCCGTCGATCCCCGGTGCACGACCTGAAGCCATCTGACCCACAGCATCAGTTAACTCCTCCAGGGTCAGCTCACAGTCCAGAGCAGCCGTTTCTTCTGGACTGAGCTGAGGTAGACCCTCCAGGAGCTCCACACGGCCCTCCAGGCTACAGTCCTCTGCTGCAAACAGGTCTGCATAGAAGTCCACAGCGTGGCTCCTCATTTCAGCCGGATCAGTGGTTATCCTGCCATCTGGGAGCTTCAGACAGGACATGAGCTTCCTCTGCGCTGCCGACCTCTCCAGGTTGAAGAAGAAGGAGCTCGGGGTGTCCATGTCCTTCAGCTGGAGGAAGCGAGACCGGACCAAGGCTCCCTTCACTCTCTCCTGCAGGATCGAACTGAGCTCCATCCTCTTCTCCTGCAGCTTTGGGCCAGTGGTGGGATCTGGGCTCCGCTGTAACCCCTCTTCAATGGTCTTAATGTCAGCCTGCAGGTTTCTAACTGCTGCTTGTAGGCGAGCAGAGGAGTGAGCAGTGTACTGCTGACAGTACACACGGATCTGAGTCTTGCCAACCTCCCACCACAGTTTTAAGGTAACGAAGTCTGCTCTCCTCTTCTGCCACTGCTCCCAGAAAGCCTGAAAGCCCTGGCAGAAGATGCTGTCATGGAGGAGCTTATTGTTAAAATGCCAGCAGGACTTAATCCTCTCACCTGGCGACAGAATTAATTCAATGTTGACAAAGTGGTGGTCTGTGAAGCCCACCGGGCTGATGGTACACTGAACCAGTTTAGGACTGAGGGTTTTGGAGAGGTAAAGCCGGTCCAGTCTGGCTGCACAGACTGTGTTGTTATGGACTCTGACCCATGTGTACTGTCTGGACTGAGGGTGTTCGATTCTGAAGGTATCTAGCAGGTCACAGTGGGAGATAACAGAGCTGAGAGACCGGGATAAAGGTGGGTGAGGTTCCTCTCCTATCCTGTCTGTGGTAAAGTCCAGGGTGCAGTTAAAATCCCCGCCAAGGATAATTTGGTCTTGATGGAAGACCATCAGCTCATCTTTCAGCCGGCTGTAGAAAGCCACCCTTTCTGATCCAATGTTAGGAGCATAGACTTTAACAAAACAGAACACACACCCATCAATTTCTGCCCTAACCAGCAGTAGCCGGCCTGGCACTACCTCACTGCAGGAGAGCACATTAGCATTAGCATTAGCTTTAAAACAAATAGCTACACCAGCACTGAAGTTAGTGCCATGGCTGAGCTTACAGAAACCGTCCCACCATAAACCCCAGTCAGTCTCGTCAGATGGATCACTGTGTGTTTCCTGCAGAAACAGCACATCAACCCTTCTCTGACCACAAACTTCAGAAAGAAGAGCTCTTTTATTTCTGTCTCTCCCACCGTTTATATTAAGAGAAACTATCTTAATGCTCCTCATGGAGAAGTGAGACAGGAGAAGCAGACAGACAGAAACCAGCAGGACTCTGTAGAGAGAAAACACCCTGTGATGCATGGTCATTTTTATTTCCTGAGTTTACGGACAGTTTTACTGTTGACTTTTCTCAGAGTGGTGATGTGTTTTTTTAAGTCTGAACCGTTTCTTTTCATCGAGGAGGTCAAAGCCGACCTGTTTCTTTAATGTGATGACTGACCTGATGAATTTCTCTGTGTCACTAAAGTAATCGCTCACCTTTACTGCTTTTTTATTGTATGTTTCATCCATGAACTGATTGATTTCCAGTAGAGTAAAGGTCTGTGCCCCTGTTTGAAGCTTCAGTGTTATCTGAGTCATAGTCCTCCTCCATGTCCTCTCCCTCACATGAAGCCTGACTGCACACTGCCTGATCCTGACCTGTGACCTCACTGATGGGAGCTGCCTCCTCACCATTTGACTGTTCTTCAGCTGCTGCTGCAGACTGAGAGCTGCTCAGGTCTGCCGCAGCCCCAAACCCCTCACCAGACGGACCTGGCAGAGATTTCAGCTCAGCTGCTGCCGCAGACTGACAGCTGCTCAGGTCTGCTGCAGCTGAACTCTGAGCCGAATCCACTGTCTCACCACACTGTGATCCAGAAGTATGAGAGCACACATCAGCAGGAAAACAAACCGCCTCTTTATCCGCCTCCGCGGACGCACACGCGGCAGGCGCAGCCGCAGACGCCACTGCGGACGCGCACGCGGCAGGTGCAGCCACGAATGCAGCCGCAGGCGCGGGGCGCGCCGCCCGCAGCGTCAGCAGCATCCCGCCGCTTATGCGGACAGGCAAAGCGTTTATGTCCCACATCTCCACATTCAAAGCACTTCATGCTCCCTGAGCTGGCGTAAACCATGTAAGAGCCATCTCCGTGTTTGACCCTGAGGGACACCTCCAGAGTCTGAGAGGGAGAGTCTAAAAACATGAACACCTGTCTCCTCAGAGACTGCACGTGCTTCAGTTTAGGATCTTTACACCCCAAACTGATCGTTTTGAACCCGCTGGCCAACTTCCCGAACCTGCGGAGCTCAGTCTCCAGCAGCTCGTTCGGGATGAACGGAGGCACACCGGAGACGGTGATGCGCGTGGACGGCACCGAGAGCGGTGACACCTGAACAAACAAATCGTGGATGAACACGCCGCTTTCTATCAGCTTAAACACCAGCGGTTCAGCCTTCGGGAACACAACCACACCTTTGTTCATTCGGGAGGCAAAACACAGGTTCTCATGTCCTACCTGCTCACCTGCAGCCAGCAGAACCTCCTCCACAGACACGCTCACGTCCGGAGGGACGATCCGGACTCCCTGTCGGAGAGTCGGAGGAGGCGTCTCAGCGGACGCCATTCCTCCAAAAAACCCAGACAAAACACTGACAGTCCGTCTGACCCAGTAAATACTCAAAAATAAAAACCACTTACCTGATCATGCAGCAAGAAACACAGAAACACAGACCCACAGCCAGAAACCGGTGAAAAGTTTGAAAATTAGCGCCACTCTCATGTCCACCACCTCCACTCACGCTCACGAACCAGAGGGGGGTGGGGTGGGGGTGGGGGGGGGGTGGGGGGGGAGAGAGAGAGAGAGAGGGAGAGGGAGAGGAGAGAGAGAGAGAGAGAGAGAGAGAGAGAATTTAAAGTTGTAGTTCTGGCTACTGTGGCACAATATGTTGAAAGTATGTATTAATATCTGGCAGTATACATGTGTGACAATAGTCATAAGTGTATAATAACAGTAGAAGTATGACTAATGATGGCAGCAGCAGGAGGCATCTGGCAGGACCACGACAGCAGCTGTCTGCCTCCCGGACCGCAACAGGAAGATGATTCCACAGGAGAGATGATTCCACAGGAGAGGAGCCTGATAGCTGAAGGCTCTGGCTCCTGACCTACTTTTGGAGACTTTAGGGACCACGAGTAACCCTGCGTTCTCAGAGCGCACTGTTCTGGTGGGATAATATGGCACTATGAGCTCTCTAAGATATGACGGAGCTTGACCATTTAGAGCTTTATAAGTTAACAGTAGGATTTTAAATTCAATTCTGGATTTTACAGGGAGCCAGTGCAGAGAAGCTAAAACAGGAGAAATATGATCTCGTTTCTTAGTTCCTGTTAGTACATGTGCTGCTGCATTCTGAATTAGCTGAAGAGTTTTTAGAGAGTTTTAGAATAGAGAGTTACAGTAGTCTAGCCTAGAGGTAACAAAAGTGTGGACCAATTTTTCTGCATCTTTTCGGGTCAGGATAATATTACAATATTACGCAGATGAAAAAATGCAGTCCGTGAGGTTTGTTTTAAATGAGAATTAAAAGACAAATCTTGATCAAATATTACTCCGAGGTTTCTTACGGTAGTGCTAGAGGCCAGAGCAATGCCATCTAGAGAAACTATGTCATCAGATAAAGAGTCTCTGAGTTGTTTGGGGCCAAGAACAATAACTTCAGTTTTGTCTGAATTTAACATCAGGAAATTGGTGCTCATCCAAGTTTTTATGTCTTTAAGGCAGTTATGGAGTTTGGTTAATTGATTACTTTCTTCTGGCTTCATCGATAAATACAACTGAGTATCATCTGCATAACAATGGAAATTTATAGAGTGATTTCTAATGATGTTACCTAAAGGAAGCATATATAGAGTAAATAGGATTGGTCCGAGCACAGAACCTTGCGGAACTCCAAAACAAACTTTGGTACGTAAGGATGATTCATTATGAACATCAACAAACTGAAAACGATCAGATAAATAAGATTTAAACCAGCTCAGTACAGAACCTTTTAGGCCAATTAAGTGATCCAGTCTCTGCAGTAGAATTTGATGGTCAATTGTGTCAAACGCCGCACTAAGATCTAATAAAACAAGTACAGAGACGAGTCCTTTGTCTGAAGCAATCAGAAGGTCATTTGTAATTTTAACTAGTGCTGTCTCAGTGCTATGATGCACTCTAAATCCTGACTGAAATTCCTCGAATAAATTATTATCACAGAGAAAATCACACAGCTGGTCTGCGACTACTTTCTCAAGGATCTTTGACAGAAAGGGAAGATTAGATATTGGTCTATAGTTGGCTAACACCTCTGGATCCAGGGTGGGCTTTTTTAGTAGAGGTTTAATTACAGCTACCTTAAAAGACTGTGGTACATAGCCTGTTAATAAGGATATATTGATCATATCTAATATATGAGTGTTAACTAAAGGAAAGACCTCCTTAAGTAGTACACGTTGATGATTTAGATGAAGAAACCACTGCAGTCAATTCTTGAAGAGAAATTGGGGAGAAGCAATCTAAATATATATTAGGTTTTACAGCTGTGTTTGAGGTTAGATAGGTACTATCTGAGGACAGGAGGTCATGAATTTTGCCTCTAATAGTTAGAATTTTGTCATTAAAAAAGCTCATAAAATCATTACTGCTAAGGGCTAAAGGAATACAAGGCTCAATAGAGCTTTGATTCTCAGTCAGCCTGGCTACAGTGCTGAAAAGAAACCTGGGGTTGTTCTTATTGTCTTCTATTAATGCTGAGTAATAGTTTGTTCTGGCATTGCGGAGGCCCCTCTTATAAGTTTTGAGACTGTCTGCCCAGATTAAACGAGATTCTTCCAGTTTGGTTAATCGCCAATTCCTTTCAAGTTTTCGCAATATTTGTTTTAACTTACGGGTTTGATCTTGCAGCTTATGGGATAGGTGAATTTGTAGAGAGTTTTCTAGTGGGTCAGTATGCAGGTTTTATACAGGAGATAAGTCAGAATTTCAGACTAAAGATGTAAACTCCGGTGCTTTCCAACTTAGAACCAGAGATGTCCATGATGTTCATGTCCAGTCTGCTCAGGAGAATGACACTTTCTGCTGTGGTGTCAAAAGACAGTGCATTTTGACTAAGCACCTCTCACATTTTCATGTTAGCATTGGGTATCTTCCAGACATTTTACACAATCTGTTGACTGTTGTGCCAGTCAAACGTGCACACTGTGTTAGTGTTTAGTGTTGATCTCCAAAAAATACTTTACTTTTTATCACCTTAACACATTTTGATCCAGATATTTCCATACAAATGGGGACACAAAACTAATCGCCCACATGCTATACCACAGTCTTTCACATCAAGCAAATCTGTAGGTGGCAATGCACACGAAAATTGGAACTTGCTGAGACTGCTTCCCTTAATTATTGGACAAATTATCCCATAAAATGAGCCAGCATGGCAGGTCATTCTAGATCTGAAGGACAATTGAGCTGGTTGTGGCCCCTGTTCACACAGATGAGACCATTGCATATCTGGAGGCTAAAATCTATGATCAGCGCTATCTTGAACTCTTTCCACATATCAAACTCCTTTTGAAACATCACTACATAGAACATTATCCTGAAATGATTTGTTGCTTTGGGCCTCTAATTTCACTGTGGACAATGAGATTTGAGGCCAAGCACAGCTTGTTGCATGTCATTCAAACTGCTTTAAAGGGAAATTTCGGTTTATTTCAACCCGTCTCAACCACGTAAATTACACACTGAGGCTTTAGGAATGCACAGTTGAATGATCTTATGGAATTTAGGCAGTCCATCTGCAGATCCATGTACAATATGCATCCCTTCACTGTATTGTATGGCACTGCAAGACACAATCTTTGCCAAATGAACATCAGTCATATCTGGGTATCTCTGCTTCAGTACAGACACTACTACTTCATTAAGGACATCAACAGGCACAAGTGAGATATCTGTGACCTCTAAGGAGGACCTCTTGAGAATGGAGGAATGTGTGTAATAGGCAAGCATGAACTGATGTTTAGTAGCTAGTGAGCGAGGTATGTTCTTAAGGGAAATTTCGGTTTATTTCAACCCCTATCGTCCTAAATTTGTTTCAAGTCACTAGTGACATAGAAATAATAGTTAGCATGTTAGCCGTTAGCCTAGATACAGCCGTAGTGTCAGACCTGTTAAAACGTAATTGAACGGGCATCCTTTCAAGTGCAAAGTTAGTCCACTAAACAAGCTTTTTCTCCACAAAGACCGCCTCATATCGTTAGGATAAATGTCAGAGAACATATAGAAAACGACATGTAAACGTGTTGTCTTACCTTACCGGTGTGGTGCCATGTTTGTTGTTTACCATTTAGCTAAGGCTGCAACTGGTCCCATTCCTTGCAACAGAGGTATTCCTCTTCTGTGGGCATTGGGGTACAGCATTCACAGGTAACGTTACACCACCAATCTCCAGAGCTAAAGCCTTCCAGCAGCCATTCCTCCTCTGTCGTTCTCAAACGTTACCTGTTGTGCCTCTCTCTCTCCTCCTCCGTTCTTCAATTTCACGAAGCTCTTCGTCAGTGTATTCTGGCTCAAATAAATAAGGGCGGCCATAAAACTCAAAAATCAAATTCCTCCTCCACAAAGTTGAAGTCTGGCAAAAAGTCAGCCATTATTCTATAAATCTTTCATAAAATAAATGAATGAACCTTTCAGGCTACTGTTTCACAAAGCTCTTCGTCAGTGTATTCTGGCTCAAATAAAGGCGGCCATGGCCTCTCGATGTGGAAAGCCTATATACTAACATTCCACATTTAGGTGGTCTTCAGAGTTGTTGTCTTACCTTACGGTGTGTTTACCATTTACCTCTGCTTCCCAAAGCGCGGCCGAAATCTCGCGAGAACAAGCAGCGATCTCATACCGTGCCTGAAATCTCGCGAGAACAAGCCACAGCAGCTGCAAGGCAGAACCGGACAGTAGCCTGAAAGGTTCATTCATTTATTTTATGAAAGATTTATAGAATAATGGCTGACTTTTTGCCAGACTTCGACTTTGTGGAGGAGGAATTTGATTTTGCAGAGTTTTATGGCCGCCTTTATTTATTTGAGCCAGAATACACTGAGAAAGAGCTTCGTGAAATTGAAGAACGGAGGAGGAGAGAGAGAGAGGCACAACAGGTAACATTAGAGACAGAGGAGGAATGGCTGCTGGAAGGCTTTAGCTCTGGAGATTGGTGGTGTAATGTTACCTGTGAATGCTGTACCCCAATGCCCACAGAAGAGGAATACCTCTGTTGCAAGGAAAGGGACCGGTTGCAGCCTTAGCTAAATGGTAAACAACAAACATGGCACCACACCGGTAAGGTAAGACAACACGTTTACATGTCGTTTTCTATATGTTCTCTGACATTTATCCTAACGATATGAGGCGGTCTTTGTGGAGAAAAAGCTTGTTTAGTGGACTAACTTTGCACTTGAAAGGATGCCCGTTCAATTACGTTTTAACAGGTCTGACACTACGGCTGTATCTAGGCTAACGGCTAACATGCTAACTATTATTTCTATGTCACTAGTGACTTGAAACAAATTTAGGACGATAGGGGTTGAAATAAACCGAAATTTCCCTTAAGAACATACCTCGCTCACTAGCTACTAAACATCAGTTCATGCTTGCCTATTACACACATTCCTCCATTCTCAAGAGGTCCTCCTTAGAGGTCACAGATATCTCACTTGTGCCTGTTGATGTCCTTAATGAAGTAGTAGTGTCTGTACTGAAGCAGAGATACCCAGATATGACTGATGTTCATTTGGCAAAGATTGTGTCTTGCAGTGCCATACAATACAGTGAAGGGATGCATATTGTACATGGATCTGCAGATGGACTGCCTAAATTCCATAAGATCATTCAACTGTGCATTCCTAAAGCCTCAGTGTGTAATTTACGTGGTTGTTTATTAGCAAATATCAACTATTGCTTTCATAAACATATATCTCTAAAGTGTAATGCAATTCACATGCAAATGGAAGCTTTCTCATAGGCTTAGAATGATTTCTCTATATATACACAGGCAGGGAGGCTGCCCTCTTGCGTCACCATATTTGAATACAGTGGCCGAAAGGGATGTACGCGCTTCGCCTTTCGCGTTTACCTAGTTTCGTGTTTGCCGTCACTGGAGACGGTTAAGGTGAAGATCAATCTGGCGCGCTTCTGCATGAACCTGCTTTGTACTTTTATGATTCTGTCGCACTTTAAATGGATGACCACACATATGTTTTGCCCCGTAAGAGGGAAACCACGCCACCAAATAAAAGAAAAAGATCAGATAAGCGAGGACGGGACAAAACGCGAGTGAATATTGGCGTTGCTTATTCCAGGTGGAAAGAACTCCTGAAGGAAAAGGATTTCACAAGGGATGCGGAGGTTGCCTGCTTTCTGCTAGACAGGTAATTCAATCTGATATTTTAAAATCATTTTGGCTTCATGTTTGCAACTACTTTTCCCTCTCGTCTAAGTTCGAATGACGTTACTTGCTGTGTAAGTTACTGTGAATCTAAAATGGTGGAGATGGCTAGTTTTGTTAGCTACATTGGCACTAGCCCCGTCTCAATCTGGGGCTACATTGGCACAGACTTACAAAGGCTCAGTATAATCATTTCCCATTGTTGTTCACGTGCACATAGTTTGTGTAATGCTGTAAGTGTTTCAAATGAATTTTCCGAGTTATATTAGTGTAGTGCACTACTTTAGTAGGCTACGTTTATGTGCTAACGTTATCCTAGCCTTGGCTAACGTTATCCCAGAGCTACAGCTAAATGGTTAGCCTAGCCTACAGCCTAATCTGTTGATTCCTCTTGCGCTGCTGCGAAAGCTGCCACCCTCTCCTCCTCCTCTTCCTTCTGGGTAGCCGAGACACTACCTCCTCGCCTGGCCGTTCCGGCACCACCTCTACCCCCCCGCCCCCTTCCTCTCCCTGGTCTTCCTCCTCTCCCTGTGTCCAGTGGAAGAACACTCTGGAAACGCATATATTATAATCGTACCAACCTATATTTGCCGCACTGTGCCGTGACTATCACATAAAACGTGTTATTTTAGCATTACTGTGCTAATGTTTGCTCGTGTTACCAAAACAATTAGAAATAAAACACTCCTAACATATATCTCACAGATAATCTATATCTCACTGGTAAGCTATAACATATCGTAACATGATTTAGATTCCTAAATAAATATTCACGTCGTTGCTAGATACTCCTGAAAAACTTGAAAAACTCTTGGATGATGTCATCTCTGCTGTCTGCGCAAGGCTTTTTGTCCTACAAGGCCACTGTCACTTACCCGACGGGAGGGGTGAGCGCGAGTGATCGCTGCAATCTAGAATTTGACTGCTGATGTCACTGTTACTCACCATTTTTACACACTGAGGCTTTAAGGAGCAGTTGTGTTTTATTGTAAAAGATGAATGTGCCTGGTATAGGGAGCATTTTGGTGCATTTGAACTTTCTTCCTCAACCACTACAGAGGTTGGCCTCACTGAGCTTGGTAACTTGGAAGACCCATATCCCCTTTTTGAGTATATGGTTGGGGGTTTGCCCATGGTGATGTGAGATTCATCATTGTCAGAGGTTAGTGCCATTGTTAAAACTTAACCATCTGAGGCCTGTGTGTCAGGGTCTTACAAATTTTAAATTCTGTTTTAAAAAATTTGGTGGAACTTAACATTACAGTGTGGTAATAAGATGATTACTGTGAACGTATTTGTCTAATGTTATTCAGCGCATTAGTCCTTGCTTCTCACTGAAATTACACAAAAACCCCTTGTTTGTAGATTTCCAGAGCAGGAGAGAAATGTTCGGGAAGCGCTGTAGCTGTGTATTAACCACTGTTTCTGTGCGTGTCACCTTGCTGATTTTGAGTGATCATAATCCTCCAGTCAGTCCATATTTAACTGCGCAGATGGGCGGAGTCACGGAACTGAGAAATGGAAAAGACCTCCGTTTTCAATGTGTCCATTCTCGTGTAAACAGGTCAACAACGACAAATAAAGTTTTAAAGACCACCGAGACATGTTTTAAATGGATAAGAGGATCAGAGGGGGTCATTAACAAATTGTTAATGACCCCCTCAGCCATCACAGATCACTGCAGGGGAAATAACCACATTACTGACTGGGACAAGGGCAAAATAATTACATCAGAGACCAATAAATTCACGTTGGATAACAGAGGCAATAGAAATCAGGAAGCAGGCGAGCGGCACCATCAACTGGGACGAGGGGGCATACACCCTCTCGCATACCTGGGATTCCCTCCTCCAGAGACCATCCAATGGCGGGGGGTGTGGCCGGCCCAACAGATTCTGATAGGTCAGCTGATAAATGACATGTCAGCGACACGTCGGATGACACTTCTGAGGAAGACTGGAGTCACCATCGAAACTGTCAAGTAGGTAAAAGAAACATCTACTACACTTTTTGTCTGAAGATAAGTAAATATTGAACAACAAATTGTTGGCCTCTTCATATTTAAATTTGCTTCCTTGTTGTTATTCTTAGATTTGGGCTAGTTATTACTATCATATCTATCCCTATTTTTATTAATCTATTAACCCACTATTGCCATTCTAGTACCATGCTGTAAAGTGAAGTGCTCTGTTTCACCTAAAGTAGAACACAAATTTATTGGCTTCTTTTTCTTTGTTTCTCCTCTAGATTAAAGGTGTTCCATAATGGCAGCTCCTGCTGTTCTGCAGATCATATTTGGTGACGAGTCCGGACTCAAAATACCTCTGGTTTCTGGAATTCCAGCAACAGTGGAAGAACTGCATACAACAATAAAGACATTCTTCCAGTTGAAAGAGGATTTTCGGTTGCAATATATGGATGCTGACTTCAATGCATTCATGAACCTAACTTCAGTGTCTGAAATTCAGAACAAAAGCACAGTGAGTTCAAATAAACACAAGAAGTTTGTTCTCTAGAGAAAGGATCACCACTCAGTGAATAATCTCCTAAGCCCAATGATAAGCTATTATGGCAAGGCTTAACTATACAGACCAGTGAGCACTGATAACTAACACGTCCTTGGGGTCATCAGGTGGGAATCTCCTTTCACCAGTGTTTTGTCTAGTTGGTCCCACGACACCTCCAGGAGGCTAGACAGTGATCTCTGGCGAACCAGAGACACTCCCCTAATGCCAGCTGTCACTGCTCCCCGCATCAACCCAATAACCTCCTTTACTTTGCCTTACACAGGGCTTTCTCAGCCCAAACAGCACTGCCACCTTCAACAAACCCAGGCTCCGTTTATGCAAGCTCCAGGTAGTGACTGTGCCGATACTACCTTTCCTAGCACATTCACCATAATCTATTTCACACGCTACATAGCATAACTCCAATATAAGCTAAAGTGAAAGGAGATAGAGAAGATAAACTCACAGGATCAGCAAACACACTCACCTTGCAGCATGGTCTCAAACAAAAGGGATTCAAATAGGCCACTCCCACACTTCAATAACCTTCCTCTTTCTGGATTTTCTCCTGAGAGGACTGATTGGTGGATCTCTCCACCTGATCTCAAGGAAATCCACTGACTAGATCTAGCTGCTTCATCTGACATTTCCTTGTCTTCCTCAAACTCTGTCCCCACACTCCGAGTTCCCCCAGGAGCGAGACAGCTGACCTTGCTATGAATCTCCTACACCCCACTTCCACTGGACAAATCCTAGACTTCTACCCTTGCTGCTCAGCTTCTGATCTTAATTCTGCATACCTAGGCTTTTTTCTTTCATAGGCTTCTTCCACTGAGTCTTCCCAAGGAACTGTCAGCTCAATGAAATAAACTATCCTTTGACTCACTGACCACAACACTCTGTCAGGCCTCTGATTGGAACAAACTATTTCCTGGGGAACAACAAGCTTTCCCCTTGCATTTCCCAATCACACCACACCCTTGCCTCCTTACTAACTTATCACTTCTGTATTTCTTCCTCTAACGGACAAACTGAATTGCTAAACTCCTATTCATAAGACCTTCTGAATTTGCCTGTCTTCGTTTCCCTTTGATGCCTGCAGCTAAACTTTTCAACACCTGGTTATGTCGCCATGTATACCGGCCTTGTGACAAGCTAACTTTACAGCCTGACAAAATATGCCTTAAGGTTGCAGTACCTGAACACAATGGGCATGATGGGTCCCCATTTACCCACAGTTTTAGGTTCTGGGGGGTTGGTAACACATCGTATGTAGCCCCTACCAGGAATCTAATACGATTCTCCCCCATATTCCACAGGTCCCTCCAACTAAGCTTCCTCTTCTCTACACTTTCCCAATTCAACCACTGTCCCTGCTTAGCCTGGCCACTACCTTTGCACCCCTTAATATCTTCTCCTGTCTACGTATCTGTTCCACAACCGGCTTTCTTTTATCTTTGGGACCTGCTTTATTCCATATTGGTTTGCCTGAGCCAAGCTCCAGGCCTCCCCGGCCAAACTGAATATTACCTACAATCTCTGCATGCCTAAGAGCTGCCTCTGCCTCCTGAACTGCCGATCTTGGGTTCCATTTCTTCCCCTTGGTTGGATTTGGGACCACACTCCTAACTACCTCATCCTTACTCCCAGATAACAAGAGCTCTGTCCTGACCTTGGTACATTTAAATTCCTCTGTTAAACTAGATACTGGCAGCTGAAGTATCCCTTTTCCATACAATGCAACACTACTTAGGCACCTAGGAGCGCCCAACCACTTCCTAATATAGGAGCTAACCGACCTTTCAATTATCTCCACAACGAATATTGGAATTTCATAAATTGAGAGTGGCCACATTGACCTAGGATATAGCCCAAACTGCAAACACCACAACTTCAACTTTCCTGGAAGTTCTGATTTATCTATACTATCTAATCCTGCAGCCACATCTTTTCTAAATTTCACCACCTGTTCCTCATCATTCAACTCCACATTGTACCACCTACCTAAGCTCTTTACTGACTTTTCCCTAATTGTTAGGATTTCCTCATCATCTATGACAAACTTCCTATCACTTAATTTCCCTCTACATATTGAGATGCTTCTAGAATTACTAGGCTTGATCTTCATGCTGAGGTTCTTATCTACCTTCTCTACCTTCTTTGTACATGGCATTGTTGTGGTCACCAGTGTCATGTCATCCATGTAAGCCCTAACTGGTGGAAGATGCACCCCGTTCTGCCATCTCTCTCCACCTACCACCCACTTGGAAGCCCTGATGATTACTTCCATAACCATAGTAAATGCTAATGGAGAAATTGTACACCCTGCCATAATACCTATTTCTAGCCTCTGCCAACCTGTTGTGAAACCTGCCGTACTTAGACACAACCTAACATCCTGAAAATATGCTTTCACTAAGTTAACAACTACCTGTGGCACTTTGAAGTAGTCAAATGCACTCCAAATGCGAATGTGGCTATGTGGTACTGAACCAAACGCATTTGCAAGATCTAAAAATATTACATGCAGGTCCCTTTTTTTTAATCTTCGCTGCCTGAATCTGGTGCCAGATCATGCTAGTATGCTCTAAACACCCTGCAAAACCTGTTATTCCTGCCTTCTGCACCATAGTATCTATTAAGCTATTCCTTTCTAAGTAGCTGGCTAATCTCTGCGCACTACACTAAAGAAAATCTTCCCCTCTACACTCAATAGAGAAATCATCCGGAATTGGCTGAGGTCCACAGACTCCTTCTCTTTAGGAATGAGGACACCCCCTGCCCTATGCCATGCTCTTGGGTTTCTCCCAAACTATTCTTAGCTGTAATATGTAAGGTAATATGTACTCCAGTATTGGCACCTGAGGAGCCCTACATCACCTTGCACCCAGTGGATCCAGATCAAACCTCACGTTCTGAAAACTCAGTGCCCCAAACCCCAAATTCATCCATAGCCTCATCCTGCAGTGATGACACCCTGTGCACATCAACCCCACATTCATCCCCAGAAGTTAGCTCTCAGGATTGTCCTCCTGGCCTCGGGTTTTTTTTTCATCCCAAAGTTCACTTACGAGGCTGAATTTGAACTCCAGCAAAAGAATGCAGAGTTTGAGAGAAATGGAACATACTTCACCCCTGGCCTAAAAATGAAAGGAGTTATTCTTGATGGCCTAGCTCAAGAAATTATGAAGTACACAAAATACCCAAAAGACTACCAATGTGAAGAGGTTGCAGAAGCTTTGACAAGAGCCCATCCTTGTTTGGGACAGCTTGGAACCAAGACAGGCTTTTGGGGTTGGAAACACTGACTTAAGTATAAAGTGCAACACTATCGAACTGGGAAACTGGGACATCCTGAAATCCGTGTAAACTCCCTGAAGCACAAACGAGAAGGCCAGGGCAAAGCTGCAGCCAACATAAAAAAAACACGAAAGGCTGAAGTTAACTACATTCCTCTGCACCCAAAAGGTGAAACTGCAGAAAGCTTGGAGAATGATAGAATTGCTTCATTGTCAGAGCTGAAAAAACGTGACAATGAAGTGGTGATAAAAGCAAAAATGGAGAAGACCTTCTCCCACAGACGCCTGGAGATTGTGGACCAGAGGCCAATGATAGGAGACTTCAAGGACCGATGGCCTGCCCTCTTCCAGGAAAGTGGAGTAAGTACACATGTAGGTGTGTATGCAGGGGTGAAACTAATTACTACTCAAATTACTGCAATTAAATAAAATTTTGGGTCCATCTCGTTCATAAATTTTAAAGTTTGTATTTTTACTCAAACTTAAATATGCATTAGTTTTAAATTCAGAACTGAATAATGAGTATATGTTAAAAAAAACTTCTAAAACAGTTACATTTTTGTAGCCAGTAAGGCTGTCTGACAGGTGGCAACACACTCGCAGGTTTGGCGTGGTGACCTTGACCACTGGGCTAAGGTGAACAGGAGAATAAAGCATTCAGCATCAAAAATTAAAAAGTAACAAGTACAGAGTACTCTAAGTATGTTTGCCTTAGTACCATCAGCTTTACTTATAATTTAAAAATATTTCAGTATCTGTAGTCTTTATACGACTCCAAAGTAGTACCGTAAACGATGACTAAATTGTGGGGCATTGGTGGCTTAGTGGGTAAAGCAGGCGCCCCATGTACAAGGCTGTTGCCGCAGCGGCCCAGGCTCGAATCCAGCCTGTGGCATCCACTGCATGTCATCCCCCCTCTATCTCTCCCCCCTCATGCTTACCTGTCCTGTCCATTAAAGGCAAAATGCCAAAAAAAAAAAAAAAAAAAAAGACTAAATTGCAGAAATGTGAGTAGATGTAATTAGTTACTTCTAACCCTGTTGTTGACTGTTTTTATTTGCCCATGGTTATTAATGGATGTAAATTTGTAATTTGTTATAGCCCTGTGACTTTATATGAGAGTAAAACAATAAATAAATGGCTTTTTTGTCCTTGTATTTTTTCAAGGTGAATGATGAGTTCTTGCAGATCACCACAGAGCCACTGCAATCAAAGTTCCTGGCCCAGCTGGACCACTTCTCAGAGAAGCTCCTCCAAATATTCCAGAACAAAGGAGGAGTGAAGGGACAGAAGATAAAGAACATCCTGGCAATAAAAGATGTGGTTAGTGAAAATGCAATCGTTATCCTTTGGGGAGGTTATTTTAACATTTTATTGTACATAGATGTTCATTTAAACATATTTCATAAATATTCAGATATAAACTTAATTGTCCTTGAACACTGCTCTTCCACAACCTGTTTTGCTCTCTGTTTTTACTCCATTACACCCATATTGGACTAAATATTCTCTTGCTTTATGGCCTGTGTTTTAGTGTGACGACATCAACATCAGGAGGGAACGTGTCCTCAAAAGCCTTGTTGTCTACCTCAGTGAGGATCAAAACTCTTTCTTCAAGGAGCGCCTGGTAAGTTTAAGTGTTTTCCGTGTAGTGCAAAGCAGTGTCCCCAGTTACTTCCCCCAGTAGCGCACTGTTATGGAATGAGCTACAATATTAATGAATGTGTAGATTTCTTTTAGTGATGTTAAGCATTGTATGTAACATGAATGTTGCGTGTTTCTGTTTTTAAGCACTCTGCAGCTGAGGATGCTGAGAATGACATTGCCACCACAGTTACGGGCATTTACACATTCCGAAGAAATGAGTTTGGTGAGCCCGATTACATGGGGGTTGTCATTGAAGGTGTGAGAGTCCTCTCCAATGTGGAAAGTGTCTGGCTTTCATCTTACTGTTTGGGCTAATTTATGCCCTAGATCTCAGTTACCCAGCCAACCTGAAATACATGTTTGAGTTGGTGCAGAAAATCCTTATGAATCTGGATGGACACAAGGTCAGCACCAAAATACAACAACTGAAAATCAAGCTGTTCATGTAAAAGGGGGCACATGTGACAAATGGCAGTGGGACTGGGGATTTGTTTTGATTTGTTGTATTGTTTTGTTGTTTTCTGAACTGAGCTTTACCTGAACATGGTCTGAACTGAACCAAACCTGGTCTGCACTAAACCGAGTTTTCCCTGAACTGAGTCTGCACCTCACAGAGTTTGAACTGAGTTTGAACTGAACTGAGTCTGCACTGAATCGAGTTTGAACTGAACTGAGTCTGCACTGAATCGAGTTTGAACTGAGTTGTTACTGAATCAAGTCTGCTCTGAACCGAGTTATCACTGAACCGAGTTTTCATTGAGTTTATACTGAACCGATTCTGCAATGAACTGATTCTGCACTGAACAGAGTTTGAACTGAGTGTGAACTGAACCAAGTCTATACTGAACAGAGTCTGCACTGAACCAAACCTGGTCTGAATGGTTGATACTGTTGTTGTCCAGTAAAACCACTAGCAACCTGCTTTGTGGCAATGGTATTTTTCAGGTGATTCACTGGCATTGTAAACTGTTTGTTTGGCTTAACAACTTCGAGAATTTCTTAAGTCTTTCAGTTTCACACTAAATTTGGAGATGTGGTTTTGGTTGGACAGTGATCCATTGGGAGTGGAGTATTCTGTAATTGCTCCTCCCTGGTGTTTTGCTGCCTGGAGCAGTTGTCTAAACTAGTTATTTTGAACTTATTTGTAAAATGGGATGTGTTTTCTAAAAATTTTCTAATGAGTTGTACAGTGTTTAATATTTAACTGTACTTCAGTTAGTATTCTGATTTGTTACATATGTAGAGTTTGTTATGCATGTAATTGCACCAATTGTGAGATCAAAATCACCCAATGGTATCCTGTTTTGAGAATGCTGCAAAGTGTCTTCACTGTGGGCCATTAAGGATAGTGTAACGGAGTTTTGCTGTTTGTTTTTGATTCCACTTGTCCCCAATCACATTTTAGTTTGTACCTGTATTATGAATTCCCATTGGTTGGCGGGCCTCTCCTCAGGCCATAAATTCTGGCTGGGACATTGGCACAGTGTCAGTATGAGAGGATTGTGCCCATGGTAGGTTATATGAAGCACAGCGTTACATTAAATCTGTCAAAATAATGTAATTCAGTGACACAGCTACCATGATATTATGTCTGACTATATTACAGAAAGTGGCGACTGCATTGTACTCACTTAAATGTATCAAATTGTCTATATTTTGTCAGTGTTTATACTGTAGTTAGATTCCTTAACTCCTAAGCTAAGCTAACATTTGCTCACTTTTCTATAGAGCTGTGCCTTAACAGTGCTGTGCCTTCGTGACTGACCAGTGGATTGGCAATAAACGGTCAAAAGTCATAGAGTGTCCATCCATACTTCACAAAACACAACGCAGACTGAAGGAGACTAAACAACAGTTACAATAGCTTGACATTCATTTTGAAAATGTGAAAATGTAGCGGCTTTGGCCTATTTCTAAGGTACTTGATGATAACAAACTGCTGAATGTGTTCTTTAACTTGATGTAGTTAACTACTACAATTATTATCTGTATACAGGCACAGAAGTTTAATAAGGAATCTTATTGACCTTACTGGTTATATTTTGAATCTTGAGCTACACTGTTAATTAATCCTGTTCAGTTTTTATTGCTTTTAAATAAAAGCACCTCAACAGGTATGGTCTCATGTGTTTCCTAAGGGGTGGGGGGGTTAATTTCACAAATTTTATTTCCAATTAATTATATATTTTTCAGGTTGAATAAACACAAATCACTTTAACTTCTTTAATGTAGTTACTTTATTTTAGCTCAATTTGACAGAATTGAGTAGAACTAACTCAATAAAATTATATTACACAGATGTTTTTAGTTTGAGTTGGACCAAAAGGAGAAAAGCGAGTTGGGCAAACTCAAATACATTATAATGCATAGATGTTTGAGTTAGGGCTACATATATTTATTGGATGGAAATCCTTCCCACAATTTAACTGAGCTCATCCAATGAGTTATTTTTTTTTGAGTGGAGTTTTTATAGATATTAAACAAAAGCATTTGACACCATAAACCAGGCCTATTCAATTAGCGGCCCACGGGCCACATGCAGCCCAGAAGCAACCTCTAAGTGGCCCAGGCAGGGATTGGTACCGAGACCCAGTATTAAATGTCTGAGGGCAAATTCCATCAAGACCGCAATAATAATAAGCTCCGCCGTAATCGGCTCTTATCGTTAGTTTTTAAAGTTTTAGTTTCATGTATTATCATTCTGCAGTCTCTCTCCTGCTCTCTTCATGTCAGGGCTGACCTCCTCCTTACAGCACACACACACACACAGGGGCGGAAATCCCATTTCATAGTTGGGGGGGGGACAATAAACAGTAAAATTATAGAGAATAATTCCAGGGGGGGACAAGGAAAAAAAGTTGTAGCCTGTCTTTTATAGAGCATCTTTTACCGCAGTTTCACGCTTTAATCTTCCCTCTATCTCTCCAACAGGCAGAGTGAATGTCTATACTAACTAAACTAAAACTAAAACTAAACATTTCCTGCAATTAAACTGGTAAACTGGTTTATAAACAGTGTACTGTGAGATCTGCCGCTGCACACCTCACAACCGTGCGTAATAGTTGCTCGTAATGACCGCTCCTCATTTGCACGACTTTGATATTTGTCTCACTGACAGGAGGAGAGCCTACAGACAGGTACCCATACGAGCAGCTCCGCCACAACCGTGCGTAATAGTTGCGCATAATGACCGCTCCTCGTCTGCATGTCTTTCATGTTTGTCTCACTGACAGGTGGAGAGCCTACAGACAGGTACCCATACGAGCCGCTCCGCCACAACCGTGTGTAATAGTCGCTCGTAATGACCGCTCCTTGTCAGTTAGACTGCACGTCTTTCGTGTTTGTCTCACTGACAGGTGGAGAGCCTACAGACAGGTACCCATTGCTCCGCCACTGACTGCTCTTGTCCTGCCCTCTCCCTCTTCTTTCTCTCCTGTCTTCTCTATCACTAAACTCTGAGCTTAATCATTAGCTTTTAGCTTAGGAGCACTCGTAATTGAGTAGGCTTTTGAACAATGCAGGAGAAATGTTGCAGACAGTTGATATTATCAGCCTGGGCCTGGGGCTTGTTGTAACAGTAAATGGGATGTGTTGTAACTTGTGTAAGTTAAACTGTGTCTGTGTGAGTGAACATCTTACCCTGCGATGCGCGATGTGAGCAGCGGTTCCAGCCACACGCTGCTACTGCTGCCAAGCAGCCCCGCCCGTTGGAAAGAGTGTGGGATATACCACTACTAGGAATGGGGGGGGGGGACTAAATCTTTTAAGATTTAAATAGCACATTATTGCGCGATTATAATGAGCACCGCTTACATTGTGCTTTTAATAAATACTACTGCATTGTTCAAAAATTATTAATTGTGTCTCAAATGATTCTAGGGGGGTACAGCTTTACTGAAGGGGGAGTTATGTCCCCCCCGTCCCCCCCGGGATTTCCGCCCCTGCACACACAACAGAGTGAAGTCAGACAACAGCAGAGAGGCCGCGCGGTACAGATGTAGGGAATATAACTTCAAGATTACCGTAGTTGAAGACAACTATGCTTGTTACTGTAAGTAGGTGCAATAAAACCAGTAAAGAGCCAATACTTTATCAATACATGTGTTCAGCATGTAGAAAGTCATATTTCAATCTGCTCTGTCCACAGTCTCTCATTCACCGCTATTATGTAGTGTCCAAATGAAGCTTCAGGAAACATTAGTTGTATTTGCTGAACCCACTAGATGGCGCTCTTGGTGCAATGAAAAAGGCTCAAGGGATGGCAATGCAGTTTGGTTTCAACTAGCAATGGCCAAATAACGCTTCATGAACCACTTTCTTCATTTTTTTGGGTCCACTCTGGCACTCTTTGTTCAGCAAAGGGTTGAAATGGTAAATGGATGGTAAATGGACCTCCATTTGTATAGCACCTTTCTACTCATCCGACCACTCAAAGCGCTTTTTACAATACAAGTCACATTCACCCATTCACACGCACATTCATACACTGGTGGCCGAGACTACCATACAAGGTGCCACCTGCCACTCAGTTTTTTTTTAATTCACTCACACACCGATGGAAGCATCACCAGGATGTGTAGAACCAAGATGGTGCACGCTCAGCTGCGACAGCACAGGCTCCACTTGGTTTGACCAAATGTGTCACGTTCGTCTTTGTGCCTTTATGTCGTATATGTGATTTTATGTAGACGTGAGTGTGTCCGTCTCTAAACCTCAGTCTACCGATCAAACATGATCAAACACTACAGCCCGATGCCGGTGACGGATCACTCACCTACAGCGGGGATGAACTCCTGCTCTACTGGTCCTTGATGCTGGCCAGCATCAAGCCTGACGTGCTTCTACCACCGGAGCTCCGGCCGAGGAAAAGAGGAAGACGTGGCGGTGTCCGCAGCAGAACACGCAAGCGCCCATTCAAACCACCTCTTCCCTCCATCATGCTGTCAAACATCCGCTTGCTCCGGAGGAAAATGGACCTGCTACACGCCAGGTGCCAACTGGAGAGAGCCTTCAAGGATATCTGCATCATCGCCCTGTCCGAGACATGGCTTGACAAGTCCATCAACGATGCAGAGGTCAGTCTGGATGTTAGAAAGGCTCCAAATATATTTTTCGTTTATTGCTTGCCATATTGGTTTATGTGTTTATGACCACTTGGGGGCCGTGTTGTACCACTGTTCATGATACCTGATGCGTCTTTCTTCTTCTACGGTGTTTTTATAGAAGTCACGGAGTAGACACCTGTCAGGTTTACTCTCCACGTTTACTTTCCAAAGTTACAACTCTCCGTTGTGCAGCATTGTTGTTCTCATGTGCGTCTTTGACAAGAGTAAGTTGATTATTCATTCTGTTTATTCATTTGCACTGTTGTTTGATATGACTGCTTTTACTGTGTTAGCTGCTTAGCTAAGTTTAAGGTTTTGATTGAGACCAATTGCAATAGTAGTTCTGAGCTCTGTAACTTCAGTGTTATACATAACGTGCTCTAAGCAAACATATGTGTCATATTTCTTTCATATATGTATTGGGGTGTTTATGTGAATATTTCTATGTGCAAATCTCATTCACAATAGCAGATCTGCGGTCAGTTTGGTCATGTGTTGTGTTAGTAGGCACGGCCATTTTACCGTTCGCATGGTTAATGCGGTCTGCCTTTGATGCCCAATTAAGCTCGTTGAGCATCGTACAGTGGTGGAAAAAAGTTTTCGGACACCCTTAAAATTTTACACAATCTCAAATATTATCATGAAATATTTGTGGAAAAATCTTTTTTGTGTTTCAAAAGGTGTGGCTGCATTAGACAGATACAAACAAATACAAATTATATTTTTTTGTTTATTGTTTACAAGAAAAACTAACAACTAAATTCTTGACAGTTTCAATATGTCAGTTCTCAACATTGTCGGTATCAAAGTCAACAAATAACAGAGAACGTGTTCAAAACTGAACAAAAAATAAATAAACCATCACATCATCAAATTAATATTTAGTAGTCCTGCCATTGGCACGTAGTAGAGCTCTAATCCTGGCTGGCATGTTCCCCACGAGCCTTTCACACTGTTGAGGGGTAATCTTGTCCCATTCTTCTTGAATTACTGCTTTTAATTCTTCTAAATTCTTTGGTTTATGCTTTGAAACAGACCTTTTGATAATCCACCACAGATTTTCAATGGGGCTCATGTCCGGGGATTGAGCTGGCCACTCTAAGACCTGGATACTGTGCTCCTGCAGCCAAGTTCTACTGGCCTTGGATGTGTGGCAAGGGGCATTATCTTGTTGAAACATCCAGTTTTTACCTTGACGGAACAGTGCACGCGCAGAAGGGAGCATGTGGGTTTCGAGAATGGTACAATACTTGGTAGAGTTCAATGTGCCATCACAGACAGTGAGATGACCAACACCAGCAGCACTCATGCATCCCCAAACCATGATACTGCCTCCACCATGCTTGACAGTAGGTACTGTACATGCTGGAGATAATGCTTCGCCTGGCCTTCTGCGTACCCTCACATTAGTAGGAGGAAGATAAAGCTGGAAACTGGACTCATCTGACCACAAAATCTTCTTCCAATTCCTGGCTGTCCAGTTCTTGCGTGCCTGGTCCCAACGACGCCGGGCTAACCTCTGTCTCTCATTGATCAGGGGCTTCTTGATAGCCTTGTAGGACCTTAAGCCATGATCTAAAAGTCGGCCACGTACAGTGCGGGTGGAACACTAGACACCAGTTTGGTTTGAGCACTGCTGCTGAAGCTCCTGTGATGTGATTCGGCAGTTTTGCCTGCACATGCGGATCAGGATGCGGTCATTTCTTGCTGAAGAAACCCTTGGACGCCCAGATCTTGGTTTGTCTTCCAAGCTGTTGGTTCGTCTGTATTTCTGCAGAGTGTATCCAACTGCTGAAGGACTGCATCTGCACTTCCTGGCTATCTGGCGGCAGCTGTACCCTTCCTGGCTGAGAATCTTTATCTTCAGGCGTGTTTCCTGCGTTAGGTTCCTTGTTGTAGCCATTTTTGTGTCTGAAGAACTTTCAAATGTGCTGGCTTTATGTAGACATGAAGCTTGGCAACAAAAATTGTGTCTTTTAATAAAAAGAACGACCTTCATCACTGGTGCCAAAATGACCCAATACTCAAAGTTTCTTATGTATTTTTATGGAACCAATCAATTTTAAGTTTTTAATGGCTTTTTTAGGATTTATTTAGTATTTTGGCTGTGACTGTACTAAAAGAAATTGCACTTGAAGACCTAAGAGTGATTCTTAATGCAATATTTCACAAATGCATGGGGTGTCCGAAAACTTTTTTCCACCACTGTATATGACTGTAGGGATTATTATTTGTGTTGTAATAGTTACTGTGCAGTTTGGAGGAAATTATATGGTATAATGTGTGGGGTTAAGCTAAGACACATGGGTTGATATTGTGTACTGTAGAAAACCGTATTGGTGCTGTTTATTATATCAGTAATAGTGCTTATAATGTTTTCATCCATTTTTATTATTCCCGTTTTTGTATCTATAGCAGAAACCACACACATACGTAAACAACAATATTGTACAACCCTATCCATCTGTGACCCATGCCTGCATACCTGTACTGTGCCTTACCAACAAGCAGTAAAGAAACCGTAAACTGCATCCAAACTCTCATAATTGTGTCCTGACTGACGCCCAGGGGCGAATGAAGTATAACGCATATTGAATCAACCCTATATACAGTCCTTTCCATAACCTTCCCAATATTTATGGTCCTTCGAGCCGGACTGCTTCACTTACCCTTGGACAGAATGGAGTTAGAAGAGCAGCATTACGGAGCACGGCCAAAGCGTCAGACACGCCCACCAACTCGCCTTGATGACTATGAAGTCGACTACATCAGCCACAGGCAACAACACAGGAATGGGTACGAAGAAGAGCGGTCACCTCATCTGGAGGGTGCGGCCAAGATGACCCCCCCCCCAACTCCTTGGACTGCCTACATCGACCACCGCGGAGGGATGCTGCTCTATATGAGGTACAGTCCAGAAACCCAGCTAGCCCATCCACGGTATCCAGAAAGCGAGCCCAGAGGGAGGCTTAGAGGACCACCTTCACGACATCATGCCCCCCAATGCACCTTCAGAAATGAACTCCTGGACATACAGGAAGAGAACGTCATGCTACAGCAGTCACAGCAAGTCATGTACGCTGACATTGCTGGACTCCATGAAATTCAGGCTGAAATGAGAAGGCTAACCAACATGGTAATCAGCCTTCAACAAGCTACACCACATCCAGTCAGCCACTGCGTCTCCCAGTCTGTCCACAGTGCCATAGAAGACCAAGAGGACTGGCCTGACCCTCCACCATGGCCAGACTCAGAGGGCCAAAAAGAGCCATCAGGCCAACCGATGATCGAGCGCCTAGATCAGCTGATGGCGGAGCTGCAGATGATAAAGAGTCAGGCTTTGTCAAGTAGCTGCCACAAACGGTCACCAAACAAGGCAGAGAGGCGCCCCCCTCAGTACCCCGAGCCTTGGCGCTATCCAGAGGACCCTATGTCACAGCCTCCACCACAGAGAGGTTCGACGTATACAGCAGGCTACCCGCCTCAGCAGCCTCTTAACCAGTACCAGTCTCCCACACAGCCTTCACCCCTTAGAGCTACGTCCTTTGCAGCAGTCTACATGCCTCCGCGGCCGCTGAACCACCACCAGCGTACATACGCAGCAGCCTATACACCTATGCAGCCTTCCAGCCACTACCAGCCTGCCCAGTCACTAGGGTTGGGATCCGGATCCGGTTCTTTTTTGGAACCGGGTCCAAAGTTCCGGTTCCGGAACTGGTTCCATCACATTTGGCATAACGGTTCCTGCAAATGGTTCCTGGATTGTAAAAAAAAAAAAAAAAAAAAAAAAAAAAAAAACATGTCACGTACATTTCCATTAGTGCGGCACGAGCCGCATATTTCTGTCTGAACCCGAACGAGCCTGACATTATCTAATTACTAAAACACTGAGTTTGTGTCACACAGTTGTCATGGTTACAGGTTATTTAACAGGCCGGGCGTGCGCCGGGTGCTCAGCGGAGAGGGAGACCTCTGTGTTTAAGACGGGAGTGGGCAACGGAGCGGGCGGTGGGAGGTCCGACGCTTCCAGCGAGGGGAGCGGTAGAAATATAACAAAATAAGATAAAATAGGAGACACCTGTCTCCCTCTTTTATTTAATTTTCAGTGTTTAATCAAGGCGGAGGCTGGCGGCGGGAGGTCCGCTTCCAGCGAGGGGAGAGATAGAAACAAACAGCCAATCTGTGTTTGTGTTCTGTTCAGGTGTTGTCACGTAAACAACAGTGCCCAAGCATTAATGCATTATTTTTTATTACATTATTGTGGTTAGTGTTACTGTAGAAATCAGAGAATCACTTTTTGTTGTTCTATATTCTCAGGGAGATGATACAAGCTCTAAATCAGTTAGAATAAAGTTTTTGTATTTGTATGATTGCATTTGTGTTTATTATATACTTGTTTAAGTATAGCAAGTATAATGAATATAATGTAGGAATCGGTAAGAGGAATCGGTAAGGAATCGGACCGTTAAGAAGGAATCGGTAAGGAATCGGAATCGTTAAAATCCTAACGAGTCCCAACCCTAGCAGTCACCAGTACCAACAACTGAACAGATCTACAGAGGGCCACGACCTACTATCCCCAACTTCAGCCACCGCGACCCATGTGAGTTTGCACGCTTGAAAATAGCTCTCGAGAACCTCTTACCTTTTGAAGGAACTGAACTATTCAAGACGCTCTGTTACTGTCCTTCACGGATCTAAAGATAACAATGCATCAACGAGAGGCTCCAAGGGACAGAAGGGGAGAGCCAAGCCCTACTGCCCTTTCTGCGAGAATCAAGAACACTTCCTCAGCCAGGGTACAGCAGTTACAAAGCAATCCAAAGAACAATTAACAGAGTGGATACAGACCAACAAGAGGTGCTGGCGCTGTGCGAGGCCTCACCAAGCAGCCCAATGTAACCTAAAGAAACCCTGCAGCCTGTGCCAAGGGAAGCATCTACAGGTCGTACATGAAGTCAACAATAGACCACCAAAACCTGTGGCAGCCAAGGAGGAGAGCTGCTTAGTGAGTTCCACCACTGAGGTTCTTTATGTTGATCAACCACCAGAGGACAAACGGGTCTTGCTGAAGGTTGTCAGAGTGCTCCTCCATTATGGCAATCGCACCCTAAACACCTACGCCATCCTGGATGATGGCTCCGAAAGGACGATGCTCCTGTCAGCTGCTGCCCGGGAGCTCGGCATTCAAGGCACGCGTAAAGACCTGCCTCTGAGGACCATCAGACAGGACGTCCAGACCCTCCAGGGTTCTTCAGTATCCTTCCACATCTCCCCTGCTGATGAACCAAAGACCAGCTTCTTAGTCTCAAGGGCCTTCACCTCAGCTCGCCTTGGGCTGGCAGCCCACTCTTACCCAATGGACTGCCTCCAGAAGAAGTATACCCACCTAGTCGGTTTGCCAATTAAGCCCTTTGAAAACGCCAGACCCCTGGTTCTCATCGGCTCCAACCACCTACAACTAATCACCTCCATCAAGCCAGTCAGACAGGGTCCTCCAGGTGGGCCGCCGCTGTCCGCACCAGACTTGGCTGGACCCCGCATGGCCCAGCGAAGTACATCCAGCAGCCTCTAAGTCCACAGCAGTGTCTGTTCACGTCTGTCACCCCGCAAGCTTCAGAACTCCTCCAGCATGTTGAAAGACTCTGGCAGATAGACACTCTTCTATTCAGGAGTGAGAAGGGGGTAACCAGGTCGAGGCAAGACCAAGCAGCCATAGCCCTGCTAGAAGAGAAGACCACTCACGTGGTGATAGCTGGAGTTCTTCGCTACGCCACGTTCCTTCTGCGCAAGGCAGATATGCCTCTCCTACATGCCCCCAAAGAAGCCGTCATGCCAAATCTGCGGAGCACAGAACGAAGACTAGCTAAAGATCCAGAGCGTGCCAAAGCCTACAGCGCAGAGATACAGAAGCTGGCGGATGCAGGTTCCATCACAAGGCTGAGCCTTGAGGAGGTCAACCAAGAAGGAGAGGCGTGGTATATCCCTCACCATATGGTGAGCCACAACAATAAAAACCGCATCGTCTTCAATTGCTCCCATCAGTACAGAGGCCAGAACCTGAACGAGTCGCTGTTGCCAGGACCCACCCTTGGGGCATCACTTCTGGGTTTGCTACTGCGCTTCAGGGAGAAGGCTGTCGCAATAAGCGCAGACATATAGGGGATGTTCCACCAAGTCTGCCTCCTCCCTGAAGATCGCCCCCTCCTACAATTCGTGTGGCGTGACTTGACCAGAGACAAGCCTCCAGCAGTGTTCGAATGGCAGGTTCTACCGTTAGGCACCACCTGCAGCCCGTGCTGTGCTACGTTTGCCCTGCAGCGACATGTTGCTGACCATAGCCAGCCAGGAGATAAGGTGAGGTTATCTATTGAGAAGTGTTTTTATGTTGATAATCTCCTGCAGAGCCTGCCTACTCCTGAGACCGGCAGACAGACAGTAGACGCACTTCGTCAACTCCTAGCATCCGGTGGGTTTGAACTACGTCAGTGGGCCAGCAACTTGCCAAGCATCGTTGAACATCTACCCAAGGAGGCCCGGTCTGACAGCCTCGAGCTCTGGCTCACACAAGACAGAGCAGACTTCCCAGAATCCACCCTAGGACTCAGCTGGCACTGTCAAACTGACACCATAGGCTACAAGCATCGACCCATAGGGTACAGCTCTCCAACTATGAGGAATATCTACAGGGTCTTAGCCAGTCAGTACGACCCCTTGGGGTTTATCCTACCCTACACCACTCGGGCCAAGATGCTGGTCAGACGCCTCTGGGAAAAACAAAGAGACTGTGATGATCCTCTCCTCCCCCAAGACCTCCTACAAGCCTGGAAGGACTGGGAGGATGAACTACAGTACCTGCCTAAAGTCACCCTGCCTCGGGCATATGGGCCAGTGGAGGTGGATGAGTCCAGCATCACCCGAGAAGTCCATGTGTTTTGTTTTGTCTGAGCAGGCCTATGGCTCGGTGGCGTACTTGAGAATGGTGGACAGTCAAGGCCAAGCTTATCTGTCCTTCCTCCTGGCCCGGTCCAGAGTTGCCCCTAAGCAACTTCTCTCCATGCCCAGATTGGAGCTGTGCGGAGCTGTCACTGGAGCTCAATTGGCAAAGCTCCTAGAGAAGGAGCTCACCCTGAAAATAGACCAGACCATCCTGTGGACGGACTCCACAACGGTGCTGACATGGCTGCAGTCTGAATCCTGCCTTTTCAAGACCTTCGTCGGCACCAGAGTGGCAGAAATTCAGGAGCTCACAAGTCCCCGTGCATGGCGTTATGTTGATTCAGCAAGGAACCCTGCTGACAATATCACAAGAGGCAAAGCCCTGCAAGACCTTGTGGAGCCCAACAGGTGGAGTCAAGGGCCTCCATTCCTCCTTCAACACCCAGATGAATGGCCAGTAAAGCCCAACAGCGAACCTGATGACGACGCCTTACAGATTCGTAAGTCAACCTTGTGTAGTGTCACCTCAACCACACCAAGCACACAAGACACAGAAGCGAAGCAGTGTGACACCTGGAAGGAGCTGCTAGAAGCTACAGCGCAGGAGCTGCAAGGGGCGGCAGATCAGAGAGGCAGCTGTACTGCCGAAGACTACCGCAATGCAGAGGTACTCATACTTAAGCGAGCCCAGCGTGACAGCTTCCCAGATAAGCTACGGCTCCTGAAAGCAGGCAAACCCGTTTCATCCAGCAGCAGATTGCTCACCTTGTCACCTGAGATAAACAAAGCGGAGGGGTTAATCCATGTCGGTGGCAGACTTCGCTGGGCTGAAGCTTTAGATCAGGCTACAGTGCACCCCATCGTGTTGGATCCTGGTCACCCTTCAACCCGACTCCTAATCCAAGACTTCGACAGCTGTCTACACCATCCCGGGCCAGAAAGGGTGTTCGCAGAGATACGTCGCTCCTTCTGGATCCTGCGGGGCCGTGAAGCGATACACCACTATCAACACACCTGCACAGAATGCCGGCGGTGAAGGCCAAACCATCCATACCAAAAATGGCAGACCTACCTCCTGCTCACTTGCGCCTGTTCAAGCGGGCCTTCTTCTCGACGGGGATGGACGGCTTCGGGCCCTTTCAAGTCAAAGTGGGACGGTGCACGGAGAAGAGGTGGGGGATCATCTTTAAGTACCTCACTACAAGAGCGGTCCACTTAGATCTCCTGAACACCATCGACACCGACTCCTTTTTGATGGCCCTTAGACGATTCATCGCCCGCAGAGGGACTCCTGCCGAACTATACTCCGACCAGGGAACAAACTTCCGGGGTGGAGAAAGAGAACTGCATGAGGCCTTCACTGCACTGGCATCAGATCTGCAACAGCAGCTCGCCAAACAGAAGATCAGTTTCCACTTTAACCCCTCTGCTGTGCCCCACTTTGGAGGAGTCTGGGAAAGAGAAATCCGTTCCGTGAAAACGGCCCTGTACACCACAGTGGGAGCCCAGTCAGTCCCAGAGGAAGTACTTTGGACAGTGCTCCTTGAAGTTGAAGGGATACTCAATTCTAAGCTGTTGGGCTATGTCTCCTCCAGCCTCACCGACCTCGATCAAGTGACACCCAGTGTGTTGTTGATGGGGCGGCCAGATGGATCCTTACCCCAGATCGTCTATCCAGAGACTGCAATACTGAGCCACCGTCGCTGGAGATATTCTCAAGTCCTGGCAGATTGTTTCTGGTCCAGTTTCCTGTGGAACTATTTGCCTGGCCTGCAGACCCGCCAGAAGTGGCACTCTACCCCAGCTGATCTTGCAGAGGGCTCCATTGTGATGTTGGTGGATCCTCATCTTCCACGAGCTCTGTGGCCCATTGGACATGTCACCCGGATCCACCCCAGTGCTGATGGCCACGTCCAATCAGCAGGAGTGAACATCGGAGATCGAAACTACACCAGACCAGTAGCCAGGCTGGTTGTCCTGCCAGCTGTCCCAACTGGTGAGGAGGACAGCGCCACCATTACAGCCACCCCACAGTAGGACCTAAAGACTTTGTCACCTTTCTTGGGAGCGAACATACTCTGTACATTCCGGGGCAGCTGTTAGAAAGGCTCCAAATATATTTTTGTTTATTGCTTGCCATATTGGTTTCTGTGTTTATGACCACTTGGGGGCCCATGTTGTACCAGTGTTCATGATATCTGATGCGTCTTTCTTCTTCTACGGTGTTTTTATAGAAGTCACGGAGTAGACGCCCATCATGTTTACTCTCCACGTTTACTTTCCAAAGTTACAACTCTCCGTTGTGCAGCATTGTTCTTCTCATGTGCATCTTTAACAAGAGTAAGTAGATTATTCATTCTGTTTATTCATTTGCACTGTTATTTGATATGACTGCTTTTACTGTGTTAGCTGCTTAGCTAAGTTTAAGGTTTTGATTGAGACCAATTGCAATAGTAGTTCTGAGCTCTGCATCCAAACTCTAATCATTGTGTCCTGACCGACGTCCAGGGGCGAATGAAGCATAATGCATTGAATCAACCCTATATACAGTCCTTTCCATAACCTTCCCAATACTGGACAACTTCACGATCATACGTGGGGACAGGACCAGTGACTCGGGGAAGATGTGGGGCGGCGGGGTGTGCTTATACATCAATAACAACTGGTGTAATAACATTAAAATCCACCGTAAGGTGTGCACGCCAGACGTAGAGATGGTGACCGTGTCTCTATGCCCCTTCTATCTGCCCTGGGAATTCCCAACTGTTGTGGTCAGCTGTGTTTATATCCCCCCCAGCGCTAACAACAACAGCACCGCCACACTAGTGGCTGAGGACACCGACGCTATGCTGGCGAGATATCCCGGCGCGCCGGTGTTTATATTGGAGGTTTTTAACACATGCTCTCTGGACAATGTGTTACCGTCATTCCAACAATATGTCGAAATTCCTACCAGGTAGGCGAATATCCTCGATATGTGCTATGGTAACACGACGCTTTCCGTGCATGCTCGTATCCCCCCCTTGGTCACGCGGATCACAACGTCATCTGTTTACTTCCGTTGTACAGACAGGAATTGAAGCGGCAAGAACCACGGTGCCACAGCGCCCCACAGTGGTCGGAGGACGCAATCACACAGCTTCAGGGTTCTCTGGCTTGTACAGACTGGAGCGTTTTGGACAGGGACTTTAATAACAGAGTATCCACAATTACAGACTATATCAACTTTTACATTCACACCACTATTCCGGTTAAAATAATTAAATCATATCCCAACTCCAAACCCTGGATCACATCTCAATTAAGACGCAGCCTGAGGGAAAAGCACACTGCTTTTAAATTAAATGACTGGGCGGGCCTCAAAATGGCGAACAGAAATGTGACCTTGAAACAAAATTCGCCAGCATGAACACCAAGCAGGTGAAGAAGCAGAATTCAAGGCCTGGAGCTGGGCCAGAAGGCTCGCGACCTCGTTCCCTACTTCCCGAACAAACTTTCTTTGTTTTCTATTAAATATCAAAAACTCAATACTCAGAGGTCAAAAAAATCACTGGAGACACGTAGAATCAGGTGCAACTGAGTTTAATGTGCTTGCAGGCAACAAACACATCACAACTCAATGAGTCAAGCTCCAGAGCAGGACTGAAGTTTTCCCTTCTGTGCATCCCTTTTTAAACCTGATGAAGATTCTGTTGAGTCTCCACCTTTTTTTCTTTAATCCTACCCACTTGAGCTGAACGTAACGGTGTCACGGCTCTCCGTTCTTCCCTTGAAACCAGCCTACCCACTTGAGCTTGTACATAATGGTATCCCAGCTTTCCCTTTTTCCCTTGGAGCCAGTTTTACCGTGTAATGCTTTCCTGGGCAGTCTAGGCCCGCCTCCTATTACCAGGGTCATATCAGGCCAAGCTGGAATTCCCCTAACTTTCCACCAATATGTCTGAGCCCATCCCCATGCTATTTTTAAAAAAATTATGCACAGTGAATCCTAGGTACTTTCCAGTTCTCAAGTGCTCAATGAGTGTGTGTGTCATGAAAATACATGAAATAATAAACCAGTGTGTGACTGTAAGTGCACAGAGTACATTGCTTTAACAGGTATCTTTAAAGGTCAACTTAAAGGTACAGCATAAACACTACAGTAAATGAGTACATTACACTACACAGGCATTTCATAAAGTCAATAAATTAACCAGTTACACACCCAGACCCAACCCACCTGTAATACTCAATTCATTCTACGCCTGGTTTGACACTCAGGACTTCTCACCCAACTGTGAGAGATGGCTGAAGTCCTGTGCTCAGGAACTCTGACCCATCATGCACACACTGTTCTGTGAATCCTACCACACCGCCACAATCCCCACCCTCTGGAAAACCGCCACCATCATTCCCATACCCAAAAAGCCCCGACCTACAGAACTCAACTACGACCGCCCCATCACCCTCACATGCATCCTGATGAAGTGCCTGGAGAAGCTGATCCTCAACGCCATCATGCCCTTTGTCACCCCGCAACTGGACCCCCTCCAATTCGCCTACAAGGTAAGGAGGGGAACGGAGGATGTTGTCGCCTACCTGCTCCACACCCTCCTCCAGCACCTTGACTCACCAGGACACTTCACCAGAATCCTCTTCGTCAACTTCAGCTCTGCCTTCAACACCATACAGCGGCACCTGATGATCCAGAAGCTCCATCACCTCAACATACCCCCCTGGCTCATCCATCTCACACACAACTTCCTCAGTGACAGACCCCAAGCTGTGTGGGTTGGCTCAACCACATCACCCACACTCACCACCAACACCAGAGAACCTCAGGGCTGTGTACTAAGCCTCTTTCTCTACACACTTTACACCAATGACTGCACCAGCCCATCACCCACCACCACCTACCTCAAATACTCAGACAACACAGCCATTCTTGCTCTCCTCTTGGACAATAACTCCACTCTGGACTACCACAACACCATCACACACTTCACCTGGTGGTGTGAGGATAACCACGTCCACCTCAATGTAGCTAAAACCCAGGAACTTATAATCAGTCCCCATCACCTCAGCACCCCATAGCCATCAACCATCAATCAGTCCAAACTGTCAATAGTTTCAAGTACCTCGGCACTGCACTCGACAATAAGCTCAATTTTGACCAACACACAACCGACATCCACAAAAGAAGTCACCAAAGACTATCTACCATCCGTAAACTCAAAGGACTTAATGTTGCACCCCATTTCTTCCTGTTACTGTATCAGAGCATTATCCAGCCCATTCTATTGTATTGTTCCACCTGCTTCTTCAACATCCTGTCTGTCAAAAACTGCTCCGAACTCATATCCATAACTAATAAGGCTAGCAAGATAATCAGTCTCCCCACACCCAACCTCACAGACATGAATGCAAAGGCCACTGCACGTATCACATTCTCAATAGAACAGGACACTACCCACCCACTCAACCACCACCTCATCCCACTACCTTCCGGACATAGATACAGGACAATGCACTGCAGGAAGGCTCGTCTATCCAGAAGCCTAATCCCGTCAGCCATAGCGCCATTGAACAACAGATTCCGCAAGAAACTGAGGTGAAGTCTGTAATGTTGTTTCTGTCTCTGTCCAAATTTCCTGTGCAGTGTGCGCATGTGTATGTGCAATGATGTCTGTTCTGTTCTGTATGTCGGTCAAACTATTGTGGTGCTGTGGAAAAGAATTTCCCCTCTGGGGACAATAAAGTCTAAAAAAAAGGAGCAATGCGGGGTTCAGTATCTTGCTCAAGGATACTTTGATATGCCAGGAGGAGCCGGGGATCGAACAGCTGATCTTCTGATTGTCTTTAAATTTAAACAAAATTAAATTTATGTTGTTTGGAAACCACAGTACAGACACAGAAGTACAGATGAAGATTGTTTATGTTAATGTGGAAAGAGTCTATGAAACTAAATTTATGGGTTTGATTTTAGATGACAAAATCTGCTGGAGCATTGCAAGAGCATTGCAGTTCTGGGGAAAACAAAACACATACTGGATCATAAAGCACTGCACATTCTGTATTCGTCACTTGTACTACAATATTTGACATATATAGATATATAGATGAGGAAAGGTGTTAACATTGGGGGGTAGTTGGACTGTAAATAAACTGGGTTTATTACTTATTTATTTAATTGGGTGGTAGATAGACTAGGGATAGCTGCAAATACTTATTCAATAAAATTGGGAATTTGTTAAAATAAACATATACAGTAAGTTTTACTTCAAGCAGCCCTAGACTCAAGTCTTTGTGTTTCCCCCTTGCAGCAGCAGCAGTCCTCTAAAAAATTTATTCTGGAAATATTATACATTATACATATTATACATGTTGAACAAAGTTAAATGAGTCTTTTATGGAGTTAAGAGCCATGGATGTAGTTCACAGAGATTTCGATCAGATCCTTGGATCCAGCAGCAGCTAGGCTCTCTGGCCCATCCAGCAGCAGCTAAGCTCTCTGGCCCAGCCAGGCCCATCCAGCAGCAGCTAGGCTCTCTGGCACAGCCAGGCCCAGCCAGACCCATCCAGCAGCAGCTAGGCTCTCTGGCCCAGCCAGGCCCATTCAGCAGCAGCTAGGCTCTCTGGCCCAGCCAGGTCCATCCAGTAACAGCCAGCCTACGACAGCCTGAGGCCTACTCCATCCACTGCTCTGCAGCCTGAGGCCTACTCCATCCACTGCTCTGCAGCCCGAGGCCTTCTCCATCTACTGCTCTGCAGCCTGAGGACTACTCCATCCAGTCAATCCAGTGGTGAAATGGCAAGCAAAAACTGTGATAAGGTAGCCTCAGATAAGCCTCCATCTGAAAATCTTAGGCCTCGTAGGCCTTTAACAGAAGGTGCAGGTATGGCCAACATGGAAGTAAATGCGGCCATATTCGAATCAATTCATACTAGAGTAAGCAAACTGGACATTCTTGAGTCGTTACAAATGGAGATCCATGATTTGAAAATCAGCTTGGAATTCAGCCAAAAACAGGTGGAAGATTTAAGAAAGGAAAATGTTACTCTCAAAGAAGCAGTGAATAAGGTCCAACAGTCTTCAATCTCTCTCATGCAGGATAACAAACGTATGAAAGAAACATTGTTGGACATTCAGTGCAGAAATATGAGAGATAATTTAATTTTTCTGGCATTCAAGAGGACAATGCTGACCTTGAAAAAAGGGTGAGAGAATTCATGTCCAAACACCTCAAATTTTCCTCTGAGGTTGTTGAAGACATTGCCTTTTCCAGAGTTCATAGACTGGGCAAACCACAAGAAGGTAAAAACCGGCCAATAATAGCTCGTTTTGAACATTACAAGCAGAAAGAAATGGTGAAGAGCCATGGAAAGGAACTGAGGGGGACCTGCTTCTGGTTGAATGACCACTTTCCTGCAGAGATCAATGCTAGGAGAAAAGTTCTGCTACCTATCATGAAGGAAAAAAGGGCTCAAAAATGTAAAGTGGCACTGACTGTTGACAAGCTCTACATTAATGGTCAGCTGTTCCGGGACTCAAAAGTAACTCCCTGGCTCTATTATTCATACTTGTTCATGTAAAAAATTTAATGAAGATTGCTTTATCAATGATATATCAAGTACAAATTGGAGTGATGTATATAAAGAGGATGACCCCGAGGCTGCACTCACTTTATTTATGTCCAAGTGTATGAAGACTGTAGACAAGCATGCTCCTTTAAAAAAGTTTGCAGTCAAGCATAAAAGAGCCCCATGGATTGACCAAACTTTAGTTAATTTAATGACAGAGAGAGACGCTGCTAAAAAGGTTGCTATAAGATCTGCATCAATTGATGACAGACATAAGTATTGCTCTTTACGTAATCTAGTCACAAAATTAAAGGACACGACTCGCCGCAGTATTTTGAATTTGAGTGCAGTAACAGTTTTGGCCACATTCTTACATACGGCGCCTTTAAAAATCCAAAAAAAATCCATGGAGTGTTTTTAATGAAATGATGAGTCGGAAAACATGTTTGTCCTCCCTTAGTTGAATCAAACAGTTTTGCTCTCACTAAGCCAAATGACATTGCTGATCACTAACAATTTCTTTATAAAAAAAGTATCTCAACCTAGAGAAAGCATGAACACCTCTGACAACCATAAATCAAATGATGTAATCACTAATATTATAATGAAAAACAAAGTATGCACTTTTGAATTTCGCCAGGTTAAAGTCAGAAAGGTGGAAAGGCTTCTCTGCTCTCTCCCTGGCGACAAACTAGCCGGTGTAGACAATCTGGATAGTAATTTATTAAGGATAACTGCTAGTTGTATTTCATCTCCTTAACAGAGTTTTGTTGTTTGTTTTTGATTCCACTTGTCCCCAATCACGTTAGTTTGTACCTGTATTGTGAATTCCCATTGGTTGGCGGGCTCTCCTCAGTCCATAAATTCTGGCTGGGATGTTGGCACAGTGCCAGTATGAGAGGATTGTGCCCATGGTAGGTTTTACAAAGCACAGCATTACATTAAATCTGTCAAAATAATGTAATTCAGTGACACAGCTACCATGATATTATGTCCGACTATATTACAGAAAGTGGCGACTGCATTGTACTCACTTAAATGTATCAAATTGTCTATATTTTGTCAGTGTTTATACTGTAGTTAGCTTCCTTAGCTCCTAAGCTAAGCTAACATTTGCTAACTTTTCTATAGAGCTGTGCCTTAACATTGCTGTGCCTACGTGACTGACCAGTGGATTTTCATGCTGTATTCAGGTACATATTTTTGTTGTGTATGTATAATGTATTAAAAAACAGTGCCAGTATGAGAGGATTGTGCCCATGAGCTGTGCCTTAACATTGTTGTGCCTACGTGAATGACCAGTGGACTTTCATGCTGTATTCAGGCAATAAACAGTCAAAAGTCGAAGAGTGTCGGTCCATACTTCACACAACACAACACAGACTGAAGGAGACTGAACAACAGTTACATCAACATGCATACAGAACTGGCCACTCCACATCTACTGCTATGATAAAAGTGACTGATGACTGGTTTAGAGCCACTGATAATTCTCTGATGGTGGGGGCTGTGTTGTTAGATTTCACTGCTGCCTTTGATTTACTCGACCATTCTTTCTTCTTCTTTCTTGGCCCCTTCATGCAAGAAACTTAATGATGTCCTTAAATATGGAACAGCAAGTAGTGCACGATTGGGTTCTTTGTAATAAATTAGTTCTTAATATTCCCAAAACAAAAACATTTTATTAGGTTCAAAACATCTTGTAGCCCAAAGCTGGATTTGAAGTTATATAATTTGACTGTTGAACAAGTGGAGAGTGTCAAACTTCTTGGTGCAATGTTGGACTCCAGGCTTTCCTTTAGTCATCATATTAACCAAATCATCTTAAAGGAAGAGCTGTTGGTATCTCCAGGAAATGTGCTTCTTTTGTTGCTCGCCCCCTCTTGTGTCAGATTGTGCAAACCTTAGTATTATGTCACCTTGACTATTGTTCTGTGTTCTGGGCATCTGCCGCTAAAGGTGAGCTCAGAAAGCTGCAGATTGCCCAAAATATGTCTGCACAGTTGGTGTTGAGTTGCTCATCCAGATCAAACATTAGCTGCATGCATGATTCCCTCTCATGGCTGACGGTAGAAAACAGGTTAGCAGTAAACACAGCTGTATTGTTTAAATCAGTCTTGATCAGTAGAACACCTGATTTTATATTTGAACAAATTGTTTTTCGAAATACTGTGCACGATCATAGCACTAGAGGGTCCAGCAATGGTCAGCTGGTACTGCCTCACCCAAGAACAAAATGCTTTATCACAATCTTTTATTTATAGAGCAATAACTCTCGGGAATAATCTGCCTCATCATCTCTGTTGTACAGAAAGTAAACAGGTATTTAAAAAGAAACTTAAATCTCATTTAAGATTATAAATGCTGACTTGTCTGTATGGAGAGTGTTCAGCAGTGCTTAATTTGAGCCGTAACGTACTGGAACGCATACCAGGATCTTTTCAGAAAAGGCCCTGGTGCACTCCGGAACTAATTTGCATGGGTCTAGAACTTTTCACATCTAAAAACTACATACAGTATTGGCTGATGTCACTAGTGTTGCAGGGTGGAGTACCGTAGTACTATGGTGCCTCACGTACCACTACTGTGGGATAAGTTCAAAGTCCAATCGCAAGAGGGTGAGTGTCCATGCGCCGTCCAATAATGGCGCGCGCTGGCCAATAACGCCGCGCTGGCCAATAACGCTGCGCTGGCCACCTGGCACTCAATATGCTGCTGTAGTGGTTTGTTTTCCAGACGTGAGTATCTCTGAGCAGTGAAAGTTAGTATTTATTTCTTTTTACTTGTCGGCAGTGATTTGTTTTCCACAGAGCTCTACGTGCGAGCATTTTACTTGCATTTGCGACAAGCCTACAGCGGCTCTGCGGCACAAGATAACGGCTTACCGGCGACAGTGAAGTCCAACTCCAGGTCCAGTAGCCTAATTTCCTCTTTTGTTGGCGTCATGACTGCCCAGTAGTACCTGGACAACAGAGCCATGGCGGCACACAGGTATGTGGCGTGTCAGAGGGGAAACGAGCCGTTCACATTTCTCTCTTTGTGGCAGGTAATGGTCCACAAACCTCATCGCACTTTAGGGACTGTTCTTTACTTGTCAGGGGAGGAGGGTGGCTGGTTTATTTTTATTTTATTTATTTATTTTATTTCAATCCCCCCTATGTTAATCACTTATTGATGCTGTTTTTGAAGTATGAATAAGTCAGTAAGTAATTTATTCCATTGAAATATCATTGATGTATTATAGAAAAGTGATTTATCTTTTTATAAATGACAAAAGGCACATCTGCCTCATTTTTGCTGTGGTATCGTGATACTACTCAGAACCGTGATACTTTCTCTGGTATCGTACCGTGGGTCCCAATTTTGGTACCGTGACAACACTAGATGTCACAACCATTCCATTCGGAGTTGCGCAGTGAGGCGGCTCAAGTGCCGCTTAAAAAAGTGTTCCCCCACTTTTGGGAGTGGGGGAACACAGCTCTCTCAGAGGCCCAAAGTGTTCCCCAACTTTTTGGAGTGGGGGAACACTACTCTCTCAGAAGCCAAAAGTGTTCCCCTACTTCTAATTTTACAAATTAAGCACTGGTGTTCAGTGTTGTTTTCAGAGAAAATGACTTGTTAGATTTATGAAAATTATCAAATGTTGCATGTTTTAATTAAGTTTTATCATTAGGTATATTATAATTGTATTTTTAATGTAAAACGAATGTGGTCTTTTGTTGATGATATGATATGACTGATTGTTTTGTATTTTTTGTGGACCCCAGGAAGACTAGTTGGTTACCACGGTACCAGCTAATGGGATCCTTAATAAACTAAACTAAACTAAACTAAACTAAACTCTTGTTTGGACACTGTTATCTTTGTCTTGTTTGTTTTTTTATTTTTTTATTTTGGTTGAAATAAGGTCATTCATTCATTCATTCATTTAAAAGCTACAGAAGCTTACACAAGGTCAAATCCAACTGTCCCTGACAAAAATCCTTCCCGTAGAAGCTATGTCTTTTCCTGTGTGTGTATATAACATAGTATCAGGCACATAGTTATACGTTGTTTGGGCTGGACATACTGAATACCATGTAAGCAAAAATGTAAACAGCCTGCCTTTGTTGTCATTTGCATCCCCCAATCACAGATGGGGGTTCCTTTATTTGGCAGCGACCTGCGAAACAATTACCGACACCAGTCAGCAGGAGGACAGGAAGTACAGTTCATCTGATGCCAGATCCAACCATGTTTGATAAAGCACAGCTGACGTGAGGGAATTTAGCAGCGGGGAAAAAAACAAAAACAAAACAGTGATGCAACAAACCAAACCATCTGTCCCACTGCCTGTCCAGCAGGGAGGCAGTAAAAATAGAAACTACAACTTAGCTACAACTGCCATAAGGCAGCAAGGCAACTGGAAAACAGAAAACATGTTTATGTGTCCTTCGTTCAGGTGCTTATGAAAAAATCAGTGAAATAATACTTTTCATTGTTTAGCTGCTTTGGCCTTCCATTTCATTCTACAAAAAGCAACACATAATACAAGAATTATTATTATCCCTACCTATTGCTACTCCTGTCTGACATGCACAAAATCCACCAATAGGGAGGGACTTTAATGCCACCGGCAGTGAAAGCATATATGACATAACAGTGATGGCTCTGTAAGCTTCAGGGTGTGTGAGGTGACGTAACCGCTGCTGCTTCTGAGAGCTACAGGGTGAACATTGCTACAATACCAGCCTTCTAATGATGTATAGAACACATGCAGAGGGCATGAGCTTCAGTGTGTGTGTGTGTGTGTGTGTGTTAGAGTCAGCAGGATGGGTTATGACAGCACATGTGGTAATGCTTCTGTTGTGAGCTGCCTGTAGCACAGAGGGGAGTGGATGAGTTTTGCACATGGATGAAACTGTCGCCAGTTCAGAGGCTGTGACTGGGAAATTGGATTTCAACCTAGTTATACATTGTATGGAAGGTAAAATAAGAATATCTAATAGTTGGAGCCCATGATTCATAAACCAAATTGATTTGCCTGATTATGATGAATTTTTGTTTTTGTGCTGTATTATGCCATGTTCAGACAACACAATATCATAGTCCAACACGGCTGTCGCACGGTGTCGGCTTGGTTTATGACGGTAAATGATTATCATGTGCGATAATCCATGGTTTTATCTCGTGTGTGTCATAGTAGACGACAACCCACGCAACATCTGGGACACCTCACGACATCCCAACAGAACGTCTAGCATGTTTGATTTTCTTTTTGTCTACCACGACTTCTGCCATCACAGCCGTCACTTTGACCAATAAAAATACAGAGTGATCTGCCGTTGACAACTGTATGGCAGCGACACCCCCGCCTTTTAGATATTTCCTCTAAGGATGTTACCATGACGGAAAAAATTATGACGTGAAATAGCAGAGGCATTTTAGCGACCCGGTGAGTACTGCCATCAGCATCAGGCTAGCAAAAAATGTTATTTCTTCATAATACAGAGGGATATAAAATAATAAAATTCACAGATAGTGGCAGGGCCTTTGCTCACCGCGATTGCAGAGGGTACCATCTTCATTTGAAACAGACTACATCAGAAACAGGCCTTTATTTCTCATTCCCTCTGTATTTTTCTATTTTTACTTTTAACCAGCCCCCATTTGCCCCATTAAAGTTAATGCATCGCGCCGTCATTTCAAACTCAACCTGTATCCATTTAAAATTTAAAGCCCCTAATAATTTCAGTTGATAGAATACCTTCATTTTCTAAATAGGCTTTTATTGTGAAATATTTGCAGGAACTTGTGAAGGATTCAGTGACGGTGCTTGAAATGTAGCTCCTGCAATCTGGTGGCACTTTTTACGTTCTACAAAGTCAGTTCGGCTGGGACATGAATAGCCATAGCGACTGAAATAATAATAATAATAATAATAATAATAATAATAACAATAATAATAGGACAAGAAAAATCCAATGACATCACACACGTCGTCAAAGACAACCAGGGAAGACTGGTCGCGGACCAACGTGTAGTCTGCCACGTCTGTCGTCCAAGTGACGGCAAGATTTTATGACTCCACAATCGCCTGATCTGACATAGTGACTGTTGGGACAGACAAAACTTTTCTGCAGTCTGAACCCGGCATTAGACTAACAAATCTCACTTATTAACTTATAGTCCAAGTAAAATGTTAATTATTGCTTTTTTATTACTATTATTAACTTCTAATTGTTGTTACCCTTCAAAGTTTTTACCATCTAATTATTATTACTCTTCAGAGTTTTTACCTTCTAAAAGCCTTTTGCACTGGAAATAAAGCACAATAGATCACTTTTAGAGCAAAGGAAAGAAAAATGCCATTAGAACCACATGCTCTCAGCTCATATGGTCATGCAATCATATATACTTTTGCATGTTTACCACACCCCTACAAAAATGCACCCATACACACACTCACATGCTCAAAGCCAATAGCCTATACTGTAACTCAAAAACATAAATGTACTGCATCTTGGAGGTATGATATGATCTATCAAATTTGAAGTGCACGTGCGTGTGTGTGAGTGGTTGGGTGGGTGAAGTATGTGTGAGAGAGAGACAGGGAGCAGGGAATTGTGACCTGAAGTACAACATAATTTCTCTCTCTCTAGCTACAAGCAGATACACACAAACAAATACACCAATCTCCAACATCAATATCAACAGATACGTATTAATTTAGGTGCATCCATCTGCTACACTGGCCTGTAGTGCTCCATAATACAGCAGCATTGCCCCTAGTGGATAACAGGAAAACTGCATGTATTTGCCTCATGGGGCAAACATGAGAAAATGGCTCAATCTGGTGGAAAATAGTACAAACTACAATTTTAAAGTGGGGCCGTAACGGTACATGTATTTGTGTCGAACCATTCGGTACGCGACTTTCAGTTCGGCACGACCCTGTACCAAACTATTGGGCGCAGGATATTATTTTATTTTATTTTGTTTTATTTTAATTCCGTTTTTGCCCACCCGCAAACCTTAAGTCCTCCGTTTGGGAACACTTTGGTTTCAGGGTAAAATACGAAGATGGAAATAAACAAGTTGACAAGACAAAAGCAGTGTGCTGACACTGCAGAACAGTGGTTGGGTATGTACTTGGAAACACGTCTAACATGCTAACGCATCTAAAGCGACACCACCCGAGTTTGAACGTTAACCGGCATGACTAGAAAAAGCAATCTGGTGCAAATTACGATATCGTCGTCGTTTAAACCATCGCGCTAAAGAAATAACCAACGCCATTGGAGTTGAGTAAAACTGTTTAAGCTGCACTTTAGATATTAGCATGTTTTGTTTACTGCACTTTAACAAAGTGGGAAAGCTAAGTAGGTTCCTAGTAAAACTGAATCTGAGCAGGCTTTAAAGCTGACCAGCTGCACTATACTTTTTATTTTAATTGAGTAAAACTGTTTAAGCAGAAATTTATATTTATATTTTTCATTCAAAAAATGTGTTAAAAAAACAGCAGGATTTTATTTTTAACTTCTATATTTCTATTTTCATTCAAACAATGTGAAAAAGCAGGATTTTATATATATTTGTTTCATTCAAAAATTGTGTAAAAAGAGTTAACTGCTGTGGTGGTATGTTTTAATAAGGTTACCAATAAGTAAAAGATATTTAATAGTTGTCTATTTTTTTCATTACTGTACCGAAAAAAAACGAACCGTGACTTGTGTACCGAGGTATGTACCAAACTGTGATTTTTGTGTACCGTTACACCCCTATTTTAAAGCCATGGGCTCTAGATTGAAAGTCTGATGTAATACAATACATGAATTTATACCAGGGGTCATTGACTACACACACACACACACACACACACACACACACACACACACATCCAAGGGTATAGGTTTTGTTTCAGCTTAGGGGAATGCACATACACACAAATTTTAAGTGTCAAACACTTAATTTCCTGCTTCCTGATTTTTTTCATGCCCCAGTTTGTGTCTTTTTGGCACAATAAAAAAAAAATGAGAGTGATCAAAGCTTATGTTCACCTTTGTTGTCCTTGTTTAAACTGTGTGTTTATTTCTGTGCATGTACACTGGGAGCACAAAACCAGAGTCAGATTCTATGCATGTGTACGACATACCATTGAGGTTGATTCCGATTCTGATCTCCATAAACAGACTCTGTGGGCCCCCAAAATTCCTCAAGCAACTTTTGAACTTTTTTTTAGGTATAGTTTGTTTTCTTTCTTTCTTTCTTTCTTTCTTTCTTTCTGTCTTCTTTCTTACTTTCTTTCTTTCTTACTTTCTTTTTTGGAACCTATTTTCCATTCTTTGTGCTCCAGCAGCACAAGCAGTCACTCACTTAGCTCTAGCTGCGTTTAAAGACAAATTCTAGTGTAGGGGTGGATTTAACCATTTTGCACCATTAAGGGGTGAGAGGGGTCTCAGAGAGCTTCCACTATTTTATAAAAGGTTTAGTCTTTCAACCAATTTATTCAGTCAATTTTAATTAAGTTATGGCACTAATTACTTAGAATTAAATATTGCAAACAAAACCAAACTTCACTTTAGGCTTTTTGAGGGGCCCCTTGCACTGGGGCCCTGGGTAATCAGTCCCACTTTTCCCCCAGTATGAGGCCCCTGCTGATCTCACCAGCTAGCTTTTACCCTCTTGCTTTTTTCTGTGTAGTTAGAGATTCTTTCATTATTAGCTGTAAATAGTTTAAGAGTTGAGTAATTCCAAACATATGGACGGATGTGTGCCAGTGGAAACTGTGGCTTTGAGTGGTGCAGGAGAAAAGATCTACGGGTGACCAACACATTGGTTGTCCTCTGTGGATCATGAATATCCACAGCAAATGTGTGTGTGCTCATGGACCAAAGTGTTTAACATATCTTCATAAAATGGTTAGTATGATATACTATGAATTAGCGCCCCACGAATGGATGTTACATCCTTAATGTAAAGATACATAATTAATGTAAAGTTATGGGAATTAGGTTTAGGCAATGAAAGTTACTGTGGTTAGGTTCAGGAAAAGAAGCATGTACCTTAAAATGACTCAAAATTCATGTGGTTCCAAACACGCATCTCCAGGGAAAAGTCCTGCGTTTTGTGACCAAACCACCACCCCAACCTGCCTACTTACAAGACTGCTCTGGACTGTTTCCTTGCTTACTGCCGTCAGCACATTGGTCATGTGATCGTCTTTCAAAATATGTGGGATTTGGGTCCATTACTTTTCAAAGGAAAGTGAATGAACAGTTTGTGAGAACAGCCTGAAATGTTGAACTGACAAAGAGTAAGCACTTGGTGGAAACCCAGCGCTGACCAAGTCCTACCAGTCTTACAGATGGGGCAGCAGTGGCTGGGTTCATAGGTGGGGTTGACGCAGTGAGGGGCAGGGCAGTCCGAAATGCTGCAGTACACCTCTCTATTGGCCTCGCAGCGACATCGCTCACACCTTGACAGCTGGAACACATCAACAATTTTAATGTCATTGACTTCAAGTTTTCACATCAATTGTGACCATTTGGTGTAATAGAGCAAACAAATGAGAGCAGGCCGAGATGACTGGTAAGCTCCATCTCACCTTTATGTCAGTCAGTGTCAAGCAAACACACAAAGACAGCTGATCTTATAAAACAGGCATGGGTGAATTTATTCAAAGTGGAAAAATTTCATAATACATCTTCAATTAATCATTTCACGTGTGATATACTTCGCAAGATATAAGTACATGAGGTCATGTATTATTATCTAATTCCACGGCAGTGTCTCATGGGGAGCTCCTGTGTCAATTTCTAATTTCTTATTGTAGTAGATATATTGCATATATGGCGCAAAACTGTTTCAATAAAATAACACCACAAACTTACTATGGGTATGGAGCCCTGTGGTTGATTTATGGGCAAAATATAATGAAGCTGCATGTGTGGTTTGCTTTGTGCACCATACCAAAAATACACAATGCACAGAGTAGGAAAGGGGGAAGCCCTTGGGTTAAACCAGCAATGAAAATATGCACATATAGTATTTTCCCAAGCCTATGTAAATATATTGATAATCTCATATTCATGTGACAGAATATCACTTATAACGCCTATAAATTTACTTGTCAATAATATATCCAGGGGTGGAACGTGACAAACTACAATTTTGAGGTACTTGTACTTTATTCGAGTATCTACATTTTATGCTGCTTGACACTTTCACTCCACATTCATCTCACAGCTGTAGTAATAATATTTACTTTTCAGTTCAAGATTTTATAGGCAACATCAGTCACGTGATTTGTTAATAAAATATCACTAGATGAAACTACCCAACTATACAGTTGTAAAAAACATTGCTTTACCTTGACAACATTAAGATTCTGACATTAATCAAGAAAAAAAAATCCAATAATAAATAGAGGGGTCTGATTAATGTAACACTTTCAATGGAGCCATTTTGCATAATGAGTACCTTTACTTTTGATACTCTACAGGGATAGCTCAGATTTTTTCAAGTGTGGTTGTATGAGGTACTTCCATAGTCAGTATATTACATACAGTAGATGTCAGTCAACACACCCCCAGTTTTGATAAGCAGGTTAGAGACCGACATTAATGCCAAGCAATCTACTGCTGTGGAGGGGTCAGCAACAAACCGTATTTCAGCAACCTAAAAAAAGTCCCACCTAAATCAATCAATATCAGTTTAAATGTAGGCTACACTATATTATATATTAGTATTTTCACTCTTTTACCCTTGTGTCAGATAGTAATTTACATCAGGAAAATGAAGCTGTTATATAGCTCTCTTCAAACCCAGACTCCGTTAAGAAAATAGTGATAAATCACTGATGAACCCAATGGAGCCTGGGGGATTCAATAAGAGCATAGATGGGGTGCTGAAGCTATTAGCAGCTTCTCCATTGGAACAGGCTGTTTGACAGAAAGGTAAAGCAGTGAAAATACTCAACATTTTACACTTAAAGTGATAGTGATTTTTTTAAGTGGGATTTTTTGTTTGTTTGCTTGTTTTTTGTGGCTAAAATGCCTTAATTTGGGGGGCCCTCGTCCACAGCAGTAGGGTTAGTGTTAGGGTTAGGGTTAGATACAGCCTACATTATTTAGCTTCCGTGTCAGACTCCAACCTGTTTCCCCAAACTGGGGGTTGGCTGACTGACATCTTGTAGAATTTAGAGTTACTGCTGCTGCTGTTACTAATATCAAAGTAGAGTACTTTTTCCACCCTTGATAATCTCATGCATACAAAAAAGTAAAACAAAAAACAGGAACAAGGAACTACATGTAAAAAAGCACTAATTCATGATGTGATGTGTATAAATCTTAAATAACGCACTATCACTTACAAGCTGTCGCATTAAATAGCTGGAGCTGTGCGAACTATGACTGGGACAAGGGAGGAGGGAGAGAGGAAGGAGAGGTGTAGAAGTTTGGATATGTCTTACCCTGAACTCCTCCAGGAGCCGGTACGTTTTGCCCCCGTAGACACAGACCCTGGCCACAGCCTCGCACACCGGACAACATGCCCTGTATCTGATCCGCGTGCACCGGGGGTGGATGCGTGGACACTTGGGTCGGACGCACACGGGACCGTCCACGGTGCACGTGCACGGACACGCCGTGGGGCTCGGGTAATAAACCTCTCCGATTCCGTAAACAAACCCGTGGTCGTCGATGCACCACTTTCCCCGGTAGTCCCCAAACTCGTAGTCCAAGTCGGTTTTGGAGGAGTATTCCGCCGCCACCGCGAGCTCCGCTGTGCGTCTCGGACCGTGAGCTGGGAACAGAAACAGCAGCAGGGCGATGGAGAGGCAGCGCGAACGGTGCCGGTGGCTCATGGTGAACAGGTTACCTGCACCGACACCGACATTAACCATCTGTGTGTGTGTTGCGCTGCTGCGCCTGCTTCTTCCATCGTCAGGGGCGCCGGTGACGCCGGTACATGCGCAACAGTCCGGACTGTCACTGAAATGCAGCCCAGGAATTCATTCATACACGCGGCGTCGCGTGGTGGGGGGGGGGGGGGGGTGGGGGGGGGGGGGGTGGGGGTTACTGCCTTAATTATATTAAATTAATTATATTAAAATTGGCTCAGTAAATCAGTTGAAAGACTGATTTTTGTATAAACAGTCGTGGAAACTCTCTGAGGCCCCTTTCAACCCCTTAAAGGTGAAACGTGGTTTAGTCTTCCCCAGTGGGATTCATCTGTAACTACAGGTGTGTGTGTGACTGCTCATGCTACTGGAGCATCAATGTAACTGTCATGTCTTTGGCTAAGAAAAGGAAATCAAGGTTCCAAAAACGAAAATAAATAAACTAGTCCATACCCATTGAGTGCACAGTTGCCCATGTACAGTTTCACATGGTGTGTGTTTGGGATACAGGTCATAGGAAATTGCAGATTTAATAGTCAACTGAACCCATTAAGAAGAGCAATGTATTCAGACAGAGTTTTTGTGAATTTGATAGCACGATTGCTTTATTGAAAGTACAGTAGTACCATTGCCAATAGTGGGATAGTTAGTGGGTTAAAACTGTACATTAGTAGTTGAGGTAGCATGTTGAAAGGCAGATAGTTAAAGTGTTTATGTTGTATTGACTTAAAAGTGGGGCGCACTGGTAGTTCACATGGGAAAGGTGCGGCTAGCCGTTGTTGCAGCGGTGGGAGTTGGAATCCAGCCTTCGTTCTCTGCTGCATGTCTTCCTTGCTCTCTCTCCCATCCTTCCTGTCATGTTTCACTGTCCTGTCAAATATAGGCAAAAAATGCTACTACATATCTACCAAGTTTAATAAAAATTGATATGGGGGTTAGGCCTAGATAAGAAATTAGCTCTCTAGCGCCCCCATTTTGTTTGATGGGGTCAATAATGGAGGGTTCCCCTCAGATTATGTGTGGTCTGATTAAAAAAGAGATTAACTCTCTTCTGAGGCGCTGTTCAGAATTCGTCATGCACAAAACAAGGCAAACTTACTGTTTTAACTCCTCAAAACCCAGTCATACTAGCAATGAAACTTCGGATGGATGAGCACTTTGCTGATATTTTTTGCATTAAAGACAAAGATGGCATTATACATTGTGACCCAAAAAAAGGAAATGCTTCTTTTGCCTCCTTTTATCGGGAGTTATATAATTCAGAAAGTAATTTTGACAAACATGTCTGCAATAATTTCTCAAATAACATTAAAGGTGCTGTATGTAAGAATGTGGCCAAATGTACTGGGGACACTGCTAATGCTGCTTGCCGTGCTGCTGTAGCTCAGTCGTAACTGTAACTGATGCTGAGACTCTACCGACTGTGTGACTGGTAGACGGCGGTGGGTGGCCCAACAGGCCAAAACACAAATTCAAAACATAAACATGATTTGCAGACTGCAAAAAAATTTTTTAGATGCAAATTTTCTGCCTGTACTATTGTTGTTGGTGAGATCAGTATGTTACATGAACATTATTCCTTAGTCTCTGTGACATATTAGGAGGATTTTACGACTATTTGCTTTAGATTTCTTACATATAGCTCCTTTAAACTATCCCGCCTTAGTAATGATGACTCCGTAAAGCTAGATGGACCCGTCACATTGCAGGAGTGTGAGGCAGGTGTTAGGGACATGCGTAAAGGCAGATCACCAGGGCCGGACGGAATTCCACCTGAATTTTACCTCACCCTTTGGCCCTTGATTGGCCCGTTGATCCAATATTCAATCAGAGTGGGATCATTTTCCAGGGATGTTAATTCGGCATTAATTTCACTGCTTCTTGAAAAATGAAAGGATCCGGTTGAGTGCTCCAGCTACAGGCCTCTTTCGCTTTTAAAAGATTCACGCGAAATTACTGGCCCAGCGGCTTCAAGGCCATATGACAGAATTGGTTCGTAGTGACCAGACAGGGTTTATAAAGTCTAGACTGGCTACAGATAATGTTAGAAGATTACTACATGTTATAGATGGTGCTCAGAGCTTAAGTTTCCCTGCTGCTGTCCTTTCACTAGATGCAATGAAGGCATTTGACCGCCTGGAGTGGCCCTTTCTGTGGTCAGTGTTTGAGTTTATGGGGTTCGGCATCCTGTTCATCAGTGATTAAGGTGCTGTATAATAACCCAACAGCTGTGGTGGTTACAGGCAAAACTAGCTCTCCTCCTTTGCTATCTCAAGAAGATCAAGACAAGGCTGTCCTCTCAGCCTTCTGTTATTCGCCCACAATCTCTCCAATTTCCATTAGAGGAACACACCATCACATCTCACTGTATGCTGATGACGTTTTATTGTATATAAACAACCCAGTGCAATGTATCCCACATGTTTTGTCAACCTTTGAACATTACAGCAAGCTTTCCGATTTCAAAATAAATTGGCAGAAATCAGATTTGCTACCTTTAAATCAGGCCATGTGTAATGCTCCCATCCCTGCATCTATTCCAGTCACTAAAAACTTTGTTTATCTGGGGATAGATGTCTCTTCCTCCATACAGACAATAATTAAAAACAATTTTTGTAACACACTTAACAAAGTCATGGCGGATCTGGACAGGTGGTCTAATCTGCCAAATTCACTTCGTGGCAGGGTAGCCATAATTACAATGAATATTCTGCCCAGAATCAATTCTGTTAGTTCAATGCTCCCCCTTCCCCCACCCCCTCAATATTGGAGCAAATTACAGTCAGCAATAAATAAATTTCTTTGGCATGGCAAACAACCTCGCATTAAGCTCACCACAATGCAGCGAGAAAGGCAGGCCAGCAGCCTGTCTCTCCCAAACTTCAAGTTTTATAAGTGGGCCTTCACACTTAGACCTCTCCTAACTTGGTTACACTCTGATGCTCAAGTGTCATGGCGAGCTTTGGAGGAGCGGATGATAGCTCCATACTCTTTTACTAACATTCTGCATTCTAATATCTCACTCCATCACTGCCGTTTGAGATTTGGTCCTATGATTTAATATTTGCTATTGATATGGAGGAGGGTGGAGAAATTAGCTGGTTGCTCCTCTGTTTGGGGCCCACACTCTCCAATATTTAACAATGAGAGTTTGTTGATTGGTGGTCATCCTATTTGTTTTCCTGATTGGGAAAAAAAAAAACATTTGCACACTTGGTGATATTTATGGGGAGGGAGGGTTACTTACTTTTTAGAACATATGTATTAAGCATGGTATACCACGTACCTCCTTTTTCTTTTATTTGCAGCTGAGGTCAACTTTAAAAGACAATGGTGTCCCTTTACAGGGCCCTCTCACACCACATCCACTTCCTAAATTGTGAATGGGGCAACTTCCCACGTGCACATACACTTACACAACATGGCAATTGGTTAGCTTGTCAATGTGACATCAATGTGCACGTTTTAGCAGTGTAAATGTAATTAAGTAATTAATAAGCCTACCTTTATCGGCTGCAGCTGAGATGATGTCTGTTTGAGGTGGATGCATTACATGCATAGTGTAACTCTGCTGCTCGGCTACAGCTGATGTTTGAGGTGGATGCATATATTAACGCGCGTGCACAGTTTAACTCCGCTGCTCGGCTACAGCTGATGTCCGTTTGAGGTGGATACATATATCAACTAACTTGTGGAGTGAATGCGACTTTGTAAAAGAATATACTAATAATAGTGTAATTTTTGGAAAAAGTAGCTTTGTCACCTTCTACCTATGCCAATCTTCAATGCCAATGTGCAGTTTCACATAGATTGACCACGTCAGTGAGTAGAAAAACATGGAACAGACACACCCACAGACAGACAGAGTTCGTCATTATATAGTAAGGTAAAGAGAGAAAATGAAAATAAATCAGCTGACGATGTTAGAAAAAATCAAAAGCAGCATAAGAGAGACATGGATCAAAAGAGAAAAGGCAGGGGGCCCACAGAGACTGCCTATAGGACCCAGAATTTGGTGCTACACCCCTGAATAAGACAGAAATATCAGACTGCAACAGTGGAGTTAAAAAGGAGTCTCACCAGCCTGAAATAAAATGATCACAAAAGGGCTTAAAAAGATATCAACAAAGCTGCAAGTAGTGATAACCAGGCCCTGCACCTTCGCTCATGGCAACTATGCAGCAGGGGCTAAGTAGAGAGAACTTATACTGGTGATATTGTAAAAGAGGGGATACTATTTGTTGTGATCTAGGCACCAGTGGTACACTGCGGCACCATTTGTTGTGACTTAAGCCGTAAATATGGCACTATGAGCTCTCTAAGATATGACGGAGCCTGACCATTTAGAGCTTTATAAGTTAACAGTAGGATTTTAGATTCAATTCTGCATTTTACAGGGAGCCAGTGCAGAGAAGCTAAAACAAGAGAAATATGATCTCAAAGATCATTTGTAATTTGTACTAGTGCTGTCTCAGTGCTATGATGCACTCTAAATCCTGATTGAAATTCCTTAAATAAATCATTATCATGGAGAAAGTCACACAGCTGGTCTGCAACTACTTTTTTGAGGATTTTTGAAAGAAGGGGAAGATTAGATATTGGTCTATAGTTGGCTAACACCTCTGGATCCAGGGTGAATCCAAGATGAATTTAATGATTGAATTGTGGAGAATCTAACAGAGCTAAAGATGTGCAGCATGTCCTTATTGACAAATGTTTCAACATTTATATATGTGATGGTCGATCTAAGCAGCTGTAATGTTCATGATTTATAACATGTGATGTTATGATGTTATAGTTGTTCCACGTGTGATGTGTCTTAGGTTGTAAACAGACACTGTTTTATTCAGTCCACAAGGGGGCATTTTAGTTTCACTGTTGGGTTCATAGACACAATGGGGACTGCAGAAGCAGCGAGGAATCGGAATCAAGATGGCGGCGATAACAGAAATGTAAACAATTGCAACGGAGATTTATAAGTTCACTAAAGAGACTAAAAGCTACTTTGCTGTGTCAGAGTTTTATTCCAGAACTTTACACTGGTGACGAGGATTCAACTTTTATCCCCCCTCCGCGAACATGGCGTCTGCACTGCCGTCGTTCCCTGCTTTTGATATCAGTGAAGATCAAAACTCATCCATCCGCTGGAAGAAGTGGTTACAGCGCTTTGAAAACTTCATAGTTGCTATGGATATAAAGGATGATACAAGGAAACGTGCATTGCTTTAGCATTATGCTGGGGATGGTGTACAGGACGTCTTTGACACACTTACTGACACCAGAGAAGCAAAGGACTATAAATGCGCAAAAGACAAACTGAGTGAGTACTTTTCCCTAAAATCAACATCGCCTATGAGACTTAAAAATTCAGAAAAGCTAAACAACTAGCAGGGGAAACACTATCACATAAGACTAAGGCAATTAGCAGCAACTTGTGATTTTCCAGATGTTGAAAGAGAGATCAAAACTATGGTCATTCAAACGTGCACGTGCAATAAATTGCGGCGTCAAGCGCTACAGAAACCAGAGATGACGTTGACTGAACTCCTGTCACTCGGCAGAACCATGGCACTTGCTGAGATTCAAGCATCAGGAATGGAACAAACACAACAAGGTGCAGCACAAGTAAATCCACGGGAAGAAGTTATGGCTGTTGAAATGGGAAGAGGGGTGGGAAAGAAAACATGCTACAACTGCTCTGGTACTTTTCCCCACCATGAGGGAATGGTGTGCCTGGCACGGGAGAAAATATGCAATGCTTGTGGAAAACAAAGACATTTTGCCAAATGTTGTCGCTCTAAACGGCCACAAAACAGCATCAGAGGTAAACATGAAGTGCATTATGTACACACCAGTGGAAGCAGCAGCACTACACCTCAAGCAACAGGTACCGCAGACTCAGAGACTTCTGAGGAATATGTGTACACAGTTACCCGATCAAAAACAAGTCTCCCACATACAAAGATAAAGGTCAGTGACTGCAATGTAAAAGTGATGCTTGATTCTGGGGCAACTGTAAACATCATTGATGAACTTATCAGAAATGCACCGAAATGAAAATTTGTGGCCGAAGCCGAATATTATTAAACGCTTGGCCAAATACCGAGTACCAAATACCGAATATCATTGTTTAGTTTTTCATTAGTTTTTGCAGATGAATCCCCTCCAGATTAGTGTTGTCACAGTACCAAAATTGGGACCCACTGTGCGATACCAATGAAAATATCATGGTTCTGAGTAGTATCACAATACCACGGCAAAAATGAGGCAGATGTGCCTTTTGTCATTTATGAAAAGATAAATGACTTTTCTATAATACATCAATGATATTTCAGTGGAATAAATTACTTATTGACTTATTCATACTTCAAAAACAGCATCAATAAGTGATTAACATAGGGGAGATCAAAATAAAATAAATAAATAAAATAAAAATCAACCAGCCACCCTCCTCCCCTGACAGTCCCTTCATAAGTAATGAACAGTCCCTAAAGTGCGGTGAGGTTTGTGGACCGTTACCTGCCACAAAGACAGAAATGTGAAAGGCTCGTTTCTCCTCTGGCTCGGCTGTTCAGGTACTTCTGGGCAGTCATGACACCAAGAAGAGGATATTATTGGAGCCGACTTCTCCGTCGCTGGGTAAGCCGATGGCCGCCGTATTTGACAGGAATACATTAACGTTACTGTCTGTGTCTGTGACCCCCGTTCAACCCACAACAGATGGGATTCGCCTTTCGTTTCTGCTGCTGGTTGAAATCTGTGGGCTGCTCGCACAGAGTGCTGAATGATTTAAGCCTATTTTGCTTGCTCAAAACTATTTTTAGTCGCAAATGCGAGTGCCGTGACGGGCGGATCGCCACACTGCCAACATTTTATTCCGCCCGTCACAGCACGCCGTTTGATTGCGTTATCAAAACACGCCGCTATTATTCGGCCTTGCTTTTAACTTATTCCACCGAATACCGTGTGTTTTTTTGCAATATTCGGCCGAATATATTCGGTTACCGAATATTCGGTGCATCCCTATCAGAGACTGAGACATAAGCCCTCACTCACTAAATGCACAGTTCCCATCTTTCCTTATGGTTCGTGCACACCACTGCCTACCCTGGGAAAATTCACCTCACTGGTGGAATCCAAATCACAGTTCACAAACGCAAGTACTTTCCAAGTACTTCAAGGCAGTAATGGCAGCTTACTTGGCTATGACACTGCCAGTCAACTGGGACTAATCAAAGTTGCTAACACACTCCACACAGCTCCACAGCAGCCAGTGCAGCCTATGACAACCTCAAACCAGACGGAGATGAATGCAGTAGGTGAACTCCTCACTGAGTATGCTGACCTCTTTAATGGGGTGGGAAAATTAAAGGACGTTCAAGTCAAGCTGCACATAAGGAAAGACATTCCTCCAGTCATGCAACCTCACAGAAGAGTACTGTTTCATGTCAGGAAGCGAATTGAAGCTGAACTACAACGCTTAGAGGAACTTGACATCATCGAGAAAGTGGACGGGCCCACTCCATGGGTTTCTCCAATTGTTCCTGTTCCAAAGCCAAAAGACCCAGAAGGAGTGCGTGTTTGTGTGGACATGAGGATACCAAATCAAGCCATCGAACGAGAAAGACATCTCACACCTACAGTAGATGACGTAATACAAGCGCTCAATGGAGCCAGGTTCTTCTCAAAACTGGATTTAAACTGTGGGTAACATCGGCTGGAGCTGGAGTCATCATCACGATATATCACAACATTCTCCACTCATGTAGGACTGCAACGCTACAAAAGACTGAGTTTTGGAATTTTCTCGGCAATAGAGGTATTTCAAAATGCCATTCAGCAAGCCCTGGATGGTATCCCAGGAGTCATCAACCTGAACGATGACATTTTGGTGTTTGGCAGAACGAAGGCTGCCCATGATCAAGCTCTAAGAGCAACATTTCAGCGACTTAAGGAGAAGAGCCTGACTCTCAACAAGGCCAAATGCTCCTACACACAAACCACTCTGGACTTCTTCGGCTACACATTCTCAGATGGAGGTTTCTCGCCTGATCCCAAGAAGGTTCAGGCGCTGCATGATGGTGCTGCCCCAACCAATGCCAGCGAGGTCCACAGTCTGCTTGGCATGGCAAATTACAGTGCCCGCTTCATCAAAGATTTTGCCACTATAACTCAACCTTTGAGGGAACTTACCAAAAAAAATGTTTCCTGGACTTGGACAGAGGAACACCAGAAGTCCCTTGATAAAATGAAACAAAGTCTAACAAGTGATGCTGTCATGACCTACTTTGACCTGTACAAACTAACTGAACTGGTGGTTGATGCATGTCCAGTGGGTCTTGGGGCTGTGTTGGCACAGAGAAGTGGCCCACATGAACCAGCCAGAGTGATAAGCTATGCAAGCAGAGCCTTCCCCCCCACTGAGCAAGAGCATGAGGCTCTCGCCATTGTGTGGGGCTGTGAACATTTTCACATGTATCTTTATGGGGCACCATTTACCCTTGTCAGTGACCACAAACCTTTGGAATGCATTTTCAACAACCCCAAATCCAAGCCGCCAGCTCGTATAGAACGCTGGAGTCTACATCTTCAGCCTTACAACTACACAGTCTGTTACAAATCTGGCAAGGACAACCCAGCAGATTACATGTCATGCCACCCCGCACATGTGTCACATGTCTTTCAGGATGTTTCAAACACCGAACAACAAGTGGAAGAATATGTGAACTTTGTTACTGCAAATGCCGTCCCTAAGGCAATGACACTAACAGAAATTCAGAATGCAACCAAAGCTGACCCCACTCTATGCAAAGTCATCCAACTCATCAAAGGAGGCTCATGGGGGTCGCTATCTGAAAAACAGGATTTTGCTGATGGAGTTGATATTGCTGCACTAAAATCATTCCATAAAATCAAAGATGAACTGACAGTAACCGCCACTGATGACACTGTACTTCGGGGCACAAAGATTGTTATCCCCCATTCTTTACAAGTCAGGGCAATATCACTTGCACATGAAGGCCACCAGGGGCTGGTCAAAACAAAAAAACTGATCAGGGAGAAAGTCTGGTTCCCTGGCATTGACAGACAGGTAGAAACCATGATAGCTAGCTGCATCCCATGTCAGGCCGTTGTGCCCAATCACACACAAGAACCTTTCCGTATGTCTGAACTGCCATCATCGCCATGGGAAAAAGTTGGTGTAGACTTCTGTGGTCCATTCCCCTCTGGTGACTACCTTTTGGTGGTCATTGATGAATACTCCAGGTATCCAGAGGTAGAGATTATGCAGTCCACATCAGCCAGAGCCACAATTCCTAAACTTGATAAAATATTCTGGACACTGGGAATTCCGCTTGAGGTCAAAACAGATAATGGCCCACCCTTCCAAAGCTTGGAATTTGCAGATTTCGCAACATACCTGGGCTTCAGACATAGGAAGATAACTCCACTCTGGCCTCAGGCCAATGCAGAGGCTGAACGTTTTATGCGCACCCTTGAAAAGGCTGTACGTGCTGCACATGTTGAAGGCCGCCCATGGAAACAGACTCTGTACGCGTTCCTCCGCAATTACCGTGCCACGCCTCACTGCTTGACTGGAATAGCTCCTGATGATGTGCTGTTTGGGAGGCCCCTTCGAATCAAGCTACCTGGATCTCCTCTTCCCTTCCAGTCTCCGACTGATGCGCCACTACGACAGGCAGATGCCCTGGCAAAGAACAGGATGAAACAAAATGCTGACTGGATGCGCCATGTTGCTCCTTTGGCTCTGAGAGTGGGCGACATGGTCCTGTGTCGTCAAAAGAAGGAAGGGAAGCTATGCCCTGCCTACAACCCCCACACATACAAGGTCATTGCTATCAAAGGTTCCATGGTGACAGCCAAACGCAACGACCATGTCATCACCAGAAACACATCCCACTTCAAGACTCTACCAGCAAATGAAAATCACCCCTCTCAGTCAGATGGTTTGAAAGTCACGAGTGGTGGAAGATGTCATGGACTGGACTGAAATCCTTCCTGAACGAACCCCAGCACCCTTAGCCCCTGACCCCCCTGACCCTCCTGGGTCACAGTCACCTGTTCGCAGATACCCAGTCAGGATGAATAGAGGACCCCCATCATACCTCACTGACTTTGAATAATGTGGACAGTTTTCAAAAAAAAGAGTAAAGAAAGGAGGGTTGTAATGTTCATGATTTGTAACATGTGATGTTATGATGTTATAGTTGTTCCACATGTGATGTGTCTTAGGTTGTAAACAGACACTGTTTTATTCAGTCCACAAGGGGGTGTTTTAGTTTCACTGTTGGGTTCATAGACACAGTGGGGACTGCAGAAGCAGCGAGGAATCGGAATCAAGATGGCGGCGATAACAGAAATGTAAACAATTGCAACAGAGAATTTTAAGTTCACTAAAGAGACCAAAAGCTACTTTGCTGTGTCAGAGTTTTATTCCAGAACTTTACAGCAGCTAACTTTCACTGGCTCAAGCACTTATCTGACAACACAGCAGAAATCAGACCTGGGGTCAAATTAAGACCTGCATTTATTTGCCAGAAGTGTGGCCACGCTGGAGTTTAATTGTGAATCGGCTTTTGTAGAGGACCTACTATGCTTTCTCCCATCTCCTTCGTGTTTTATATAGCATTATAGCTGTAGGTCTTGGCTACCTAGCTAACCAAAGATATTCTATTGAAACGCTTGTGCTTGTGCTATCCAGCGTACAGTAAATTAAACTGCTAGCTGGGTGGTCTCAGTAAGATGAATTTAATGATTGAATTGTGGAGAATCTAACAGAGCTAAAGATGTGCAGCATGTCCATATTGACAAAAGTTTCAACATTTATATGTGTGATGCCCTATATAAGCAGCTAACTTGTGCTAGTTCAGTTAGCCGACAGCACAGCAGCAGTCAGACCTGGGGTCTAACTAAGACCTGCATTTATTTGTCAAAATGTGTGGCTGCACTCTGAGGGGCTGTCCTCACCAACGCGGGTATTTATAAAACCGTGACTCTTTGCTCACGGTTTGGCCTTTCATCCACACGTAACCGCAGTTTTGGGCCCCTGTAACGAGTTATTTGTAACCGGAGTCCAGGCTGAACTTTTTGGAAAAGTCCGGTGTCAGCAGTCATGTGTGGACAGGATAACCGCAGTTATTTTGTCTCGTTTCCATTGTATGACGTCACAGTGTGCGATGTAAACAGAAAATAGCTGTGTTATTACCCGATCCAGTGTGTGCGAGAGACGATTTGAGGATGGACCTAAACAAAATACTGCTGCTATTTAGCAGCATATCAGCACTTTGTGGCTGTATCATACAACTAACGCTACACAATGTTTGTTTTTTTTTTAAATTTTATATACTTTATTAAAGTATATAAAAAATTCAATTTTTCACTCTGTTGTCAATTACACACAGGTCCGAACACACACATGCACAAACTGGACCTATACATGCACTAAGTGGAGAGATGTCAGAGTGGGCTGCCCATGACAGGCGCTCTGAGCGGTTGGGGGGTTCGGTGCCTTGCTCAGGGGCACCTCGGCAGTGCCCAGGAGGTGAACTGGCACCTCTCCAGCTACCAGTCCACGCTCCATATTTTTGGTCCGGACGGGGACTTGAACAGGCGACCCTCCGGTTCCCAACCCAAGTCCCTATGGACTGAGCTACTGCCGCCCCCAGGAATGTCCTCTCACTCGGCCCTCTCAACCGCCGTGTCTCCATTGAGAGAGCGGAGTACGACGAAGGTTCCTGTACGGGCTCTGGATGTGACGTAATTGTTGCACGACCATTTTGACCGGGGCGACGTAGGGACGCCGTTAGCCGATAGCAGTGTCTGTAATAACTCACTAAATGGCCCGTGAAAAAAAATATTTTTTCCAGCAGATGTCTTAGTTACAACATGATTGAGCTAAATGGAGTAGTTTCATGTCGTATCCGACAACGGGAGGCTTTTAACAGATGACGTCCTGATGTTAGCTTTGCTGCTGCTTTTAGCTGTCCCTGTCAGCTGATGCTTTCTAGACATCGTGATTTCCCAAAACTGAATAAATACCACACACATCAACACAAAACTGCTTTGCTAGCTCAATCATGTTGTAACTAAGATATCCGCTGGAAAAAATATTTTTTTCACGGGCCATTTAGTGAGTTTTTTTTACATGGCGGCGGAAGCTATATGAACGAGCTAACCCTCATCTGCTGAGTTTTAAAAATGCCGGCTATTTTGTTGCTTTCTGTTGTCATCACATCCCTCCTTGAGTATATCCAATCAGCACCAAGTAATCCCCAAGCCCCAGCCAGGAGTCTTTATACAGTAAGTCTTTATACAGCGCAAGAGTGTGCTATTACGGAGACTGCATAATAGTACGCTTGTTGTTGTTTTTCCGGTAATGACGTTTTACGGCCTTCTGATTGGCTACAATGGCCTTACAGTTAGGAGTTATATCGCCACCTACTGCTTTGGCATGTGTATTACATTGCTTGATAGTGGAATTTGCGGTGTCATGTGGACGGAGGTATTTTTATTACACCGCTCGTATGGACGCAGATTTTTTAAAAACTGGAGGCCAAAAAAGTTCGGTTTTAAAAATACCCATGCTCGTGTGGACTAGGCCTAAGTTTGATTGTAGATCTGCTTTTGAAGAGAACCTATTATGCCTTGAAGAATATTTAGGACTTAGGATGCTCTGGTTTAAGGCTTTAATTCAACTCAATTGTATGCCGGTTACAGTGGCACTGTATTCACCTTATTTTCAAACACGGAAGTAAATAGTGATCAACTTCCATGTTTTTGTGCGTGACTTCCAGTCAGCCGCTTTCCCCTGCCGGAGCTAACGGTGCAAGCTAATTTTTTTCAGTTTTCAATTGTTTATGTTAGTCAATCAGTTAGTTAGTTAGTTAGTTAGTTAGTCTGTGTATTTTATATAGATAACTGTGCCCACGTTTCCGTTATCCGGTAATTGCCGGTAAAAATAATTCCCTCTAAACGCGAATAGATCGCACGTCAATCAAAAACTATGAACCAAAAAAGCACAGTCTATTCCGAGTGAGACAAACTGCTTGATCCCTGTCTCCAGTGTACCAGCAGAGAACCTGCAGATCCGAATCAGCGAAAAAACACACCGGACTACACAGCCTCTCTACCTCAGCAGCTGAAGCTGCCGTTTGCACCCTCGACACACAGACGCACAGACAGTGCTTCTGCCTGCCAGCCAAACGTTTGCGCAACTGTGAGAAATAAATATGTGAGGTGTACCCTGCTTTTCTATCTTTTTTTTTTTTTTTTATTTACTTCTGTCAGTGACATACACTCCTAACACAGGACGGGTTGTTTTTATTGACTGAGTTGATTATTAAGCCAATTCAATTCAAATAAACACAAGAAGTTTGTGCTCTAGAGAAAGGATCAGCACTCAGTGAATAACCTCCTAAGCCCTATGATAAGCTATTATGGCAAGGCTTAACTATACAGACCAGTGAGCAGTGATAACTAACATGTCTTTGGGGTCATCGGGTGGGAACCTCCTTTCACCAGTGTTTTGTCTAGTTGGTCCCATGACACCTCCAGGAGGCTAGACAGTGATCTCTGGCGTCCCAGAGACACTCCCCTAATGCCAGGTCTCACTGCTCCCCGCACCAACCCAATAACCTCCTTTACCTTATTTACGCATGGCTTTCTCAGCCCAAACAGCACTGCCACCTTCAACCAAACCCAGGCTCCGTACATGCGAGCTCCAGGTAGAAACAATGCTGATACTACCTTTCCTAGTGCATTCGCCATACTCTGTTTCACACGCTACATAGCATAAATCCAATATAAGCTAAAGTTAAAGGAGATAGATTAACTCACAGGACCAGCAAACACACTCACCTTGCAGCATGGTCTCAAACAAAAGGGATTCAAATAGGCCACTCCCACACTTAAATAACCTTCCTCTTCCTGGATTTTCTCCTGAGAGGAAGTGGATCTAATCATAGTGATGCGCGGATTGGCTCTGATAGCACCCGAATCAGCATGCATGCATCAATCATCCAGCTGCACCCTGGATGATGGACACAGGCATTGATAAACAGAGTGTAAGACACCGAACAGCTGCTGGTGTCTGTCAGGGAAGTTATTGTGCATGGACATTTCCACCGCTCTATGTAGGCTAAGTTACCTTTTAAATTATGTGGCGCAGCGCCAGCTTTCCAGGTGATTTATTCTTGAATGATTAACTTCAAATATTTAATGTTAGTCCTTAAAATTGCTTTCAGTAATGTAAACATTTCCATGCGCGCAGTAATGTCACTGTAGCAAATACTGAGGGACATTTACACAGTGGTCAACAGTGCTGGACCGGAAGTGTTGCACAAAAAACCGGAAGCTGGCTGCATTCTGTTTTGCCTCCGTATTTCCGTGAAAAATAAGGTGATAAGTTAGGACGATTCCAATAGGTAAAAATTAATATAAAATTATTAAACCATCTGCATTAAACTATTTTTTTTTCCAAATATGGTAATACATGATCTCTTTGTTTTTACTTGTGTTTGGCAGTAAAAGTTAAATGTGATTTTATTTCATGGGGCCCAAAAAAATTCCTGGCTGCATCATCTGGTAAGCTCCGTGATGGCGGTGTATACACAAACAATTCATGGTGCTGTGATGTGAAGAGGATCTCCCAGTTCTGCTCTCAGGATGTGGTGTTTTTGACTGTGAAATGTCGACCCTTTTCATCTTACTATTGCACTATATGTTCTTTCTTACATGTTGCACAAATTGTTTTTTAATGTTTTGTTTCTTTTTGCTTGGGCAGGGTTCAACGCTAAGGTTTTTTTTCACTTGCCTGGTCGGGCAAGTTGGTCAGAGATCTACTTGCCTGAAGTCAGTTTTTACTTGCCCTATAAAAATTGTTTAATTTAAGCGGCTATCAAATAACAAAGACTGCAGTTATTTTTATGTTATGTAATCTTTATTCACACTGTATGTAGTTTCCTAGTTAATGAAGCCTAAGCTTGACCGTCTCATATCCTTCTCGTAATCCACAAAAATGATACGAAAAACTCCACAGGATCCTCTTGATTCAGTCCAACTGTTTACTTCAAAAAATAAACCACGGTACAAAAGTTATCCACACGAAAACAAAAAAGAGAATAAGATAATGACAAGAATAACAAGGTCAAAAAACTGTGTGGCTCCACTCCACTTGCCTGACTGCCTGTCTCCTGCGGTAACCACACCCACCACGATACTTAAGTTTCAACAGGCAATTAAATATGCAAACTTACTAGCGAGCCTCAGTATACTCACTAATATCACACAAAACCTTACAATTGAGAATTTTTAACCTTTTAACATACACATATTTTTAAATGTAAGGAATTAAACCATGAACTTACTACTCTGTATATATGAGCTGTAAATATTTTAACCTGAAATAGTCATTTTTGTCAGAATAAACATAAATTATCACCAGAAAATATGAACTTAAATTACCATCCACATATGAATGAAATCAGAATGAATTTAGGCTTCTACACTGTATTTATTAATTAAAACAACATTTGTCATGTATTGTAGCTTAATTCCTACGCGGCAATCTTTGTCAATCCTTCTCCATCTATAATTTTGCACCCTACTTGAGCCATGCCCACTTCTATTTATTTTTCACCCCTCTCTCCAGTTCTGCTGTATTAACACCGGGTTTAATATATTTTGCTTCCATCTCTCTGCCCTGCTCTACTCTACTTCAATGCTACTTATCTCTCTCTCTACTCTACCAGTAGACTACCACATCCACCTGTTGCACAAAACGCACACAGCAATGTTTCCCCTAGGATGGAGTTGTAGCAGCGGAGGTGAAGCACACACATGAATTTTTTTTTTCACATGCCTGAAACTTTTTTGTATGCTTGCAAAGCACAGCCTGCTGGGATGTTTCTATGTATCTACTGGCACCAGAAGGGCTCTTTAGGACTAAGTACATACAGTACATTTGCGCACAGTAATGAGCAGGTGAAATGTCTGTCTAGCTTACATATGAGGTGTCTCAAGATTTAGGAAATTTTATTAATTTTAATTTTATTGAATATAATAAAAGTAAAAAGTCCCTTGACATGCTGCTGTTTTGTGCTATGCCCTATTTAAGTGCTGGAAGTTGTTATTTACGTGACAACGTCTGAACGCAACACAAGCTCAGCACCAACAGTGCCGTGCTGCGCTGCTGTGCGAGCAGTGTGTTTGTCTGTGCGTATCAGCAGTCTGTTGATGGTTATTTACACACCGTCCATAAGAAATAAAGACGTTCAGTTCATAACGTTATACATGACAACACAGCATCCAGTTGCTAATGGCTAACGTTAGTCTACTGTAGCGTAGCGTCTGAAACATTAACGTTATCTTCCTTGTTACGTTAACGCTACTATCTAACGTTAGCACTGTAACTTTATTCTAAAACTCATCAGTGACTGACTCCAGTTGAGTTTTAAAACTCCGGGGTTGCGTTTCACTGTCTTGGTTGTAACGTTACACTCGCTCTCCTCTTCCGTGCATCTAACGTTACCTACGATACGATGGCTTGTACCTGGTGGGATAGTTCAGGGCTTGTGCCCTCTTCTATCCATTGATGGTTCTGGTGGCAGCGGGAGAGGTGGGAGGAGCGGGACTCTCGAGGGAGGAGGGCACATGTGGGGCAAGGCATGAAGGAGAGAGAGAGAGGGAGAGAGAGAGAGAGAGAGAGAGAGAGAGAGAGGGGAAAGAAAACAGGACAAGAAAAACAAACAAAAAAAAAAGACAGTGTATAGTGTATGTTGTGTAAAATTTACATTGGTGTGTGTGTGTTCATGTGTGTTTAGTGCAGGCCTGTGTGTATAACGTGCAATCTACATTGTGAATAGTGTGTTATCTACATTGTTGTCTGTGTGTTCATGTGAGCATGTGAGTAGTTGGTGTTGTAGTGTTTCATGTACTCAGTTACTCAGGTCATGGGGGGTTTGGAGGTGGGGTGGTATTGGTCAGTTGGAGGATGAATGACAGGGGTGTGTTGGTTATGAGGTGGGCTTCCTTGACGGTCTTCTGCAGGGCGGGGTTGGTTGTTGCGGTCTTGAGATATTTCAGGGCTATGGTTTGGTGACGTTGTCTTATGGTCTGGATGCCTGTTATTGAGTGTATGTAGTGGTTACTGATGAAGAAGGGGAGTCTATGGGCCAGTTTCAGTGCTTTGTTTTGTATTGTCTGTAGTCGTTCTAATTGGTTGTCAGAGATGGAGATCCAGGCGGGGACGGAGTATTCGAATAGTGGTCTGATGTATGATAAGTAGACTTTGATAGCTGTTGAGGGTGATGCGCCATGTTTTCCATAGATGGCTTTGAGTTGATTGAGTCTATTGTTTGCTTTTTGTTCCATGTTATTGATGTGTTTTGTCCAGGTCATGTTGTTTTGGAAGGTGACTGCGAGGAAGGTTGCTTCTTTACTGAGGTGGATTGGTTGGTTGTTTAGTGATAGGTTGATGTTGGGCTGTGGTTGTTGGTTTTTGGTGAAGAGGATGCATTGGGTTTTGGCAGGGTTTAGTTTGATTCTCCAAAGATTTGGCCAGTTTTCTATTTCAGTGATACATGTGTTGAGTTTTTTGGCTGCTAGTTGTGGGTTTTTTGAGCTTGACCAGTAACAAAGATCGTCGGCGAACTTTGGCTATGGTGGTTGGGGGGTAGTAGATATTGGAAATGTATAGAAGGAAGAGGAGGGGACTTAAAACTGCACCTTGGGGAACTCCTGCTTGGGAGGTGAAAGGTGATGGGAGGGTGGAGGCCACTTTGATTTGTTGGTTACTGAGGAGGTTGGAGATGATGGACTGGGTGGGTTGTGGGCGTTTCAGGTTTGAATCCAGAAGTCTGAATTTGAGTCAATTATGCCATACTTTTTAAATGCTTTTTCAATGTCAAAGAATATTGCCAGGGTTATTTGTTTTTTGTTGAAATTTCTGTGGATGATAAACTGAGGATGTTGTCTGTGGTGGCTCTTCCTTTTCTGAATATGGCTTGGTGTATTGCTATGAGGCCCATTGATTCGATGTGGTTATTGAGTTGTGATGTGAGGATTCGTTCAAACACTTTTTCAATATGACTGAGGAGGTCTTATGGGGCAGTAACGTTGTAACGTTGTGGGGGTCTTTTCCTGGTTTATGGATCATGGTGACAAGTGCAGTTTTCCAGGGTGAAGGAAGTGTCTGGTAGTGAGGCAGGTGGTGAAGAGTTGTCCAAGGTGTTGAAGGTAGGTGATCGGTGCTCGTTTTATTAATACGGTGTCTACAATGTCTTCTCCCAGTGCTTTGGGCCTCTAGTTTCACAGACCGGGCGAGGCGGAGGCGCAGCGCACCTGCGCTTCGCCAACTGGGTGTGGTCAGGCGGATTTTGCAAGTTTGGCACACCGTGCGCGCTGGCGCAGCTACTCCTCTTTCCCAACTCCGTCCCTCCTACCTGTGCAAGTTGGAAAGAGGGAGGAGAGAAGGCGTGGAGTGGGTTTTACGCAGCTGATTCACATCGCACCAATCAAATGAGCCCCTCTCCTCGCCCTTAAATGCGCCGCACGAAGGCGTAATGAGAGTTTACTCAATTCACCATAGCAGAAGAGAGCAGCAGCGTCACCTAGCAGCCACCCATCTAGAGTGGGGTCCCCCTGAAAGACTGTAGGGATGACAGAATTCACCAGGAAGAACGAGTCATGAGCGGACCCAGGAAAATTAGCATACACGTGTCACCAGGCAATTCAAGTCACAAATCACCTGGATATTAATGGAGTGTACTCCCTTACGGTTCACATAAGTGATGGCTTGGGTATCTGGGGCACGCAACTGTACATGTGTGCAGTCGATTGCTCACAGTATCCCAGGGAATATACATTTCAACAAGAAACCTCACTTCGTTTCCAGCTGGCTCTCAGGTGTGGATGGAAAAATTATGTGCTCATTTGCATATCGGACTAGACTAGACGTCACTGCATGTATAGCCAAACTGACAGCTCTCTGACTGATCCCCGCCACCGCGGCCACGGTGTGCTGGAAAGACCCGGTGGCGAAGAAGGTCAGAGCTTCTGTCACCTTTACAGCAACAGGGAGAGCACAGGTGCCACCAGGGTGCCGCGATGTGCGTCACCACTTGGACCACCTCGCGGGGTAGATGTAATTTGTTCCTGTGTAATGAAAAAGAGTACGACATGAAATGACAATTACATTGGACACGGTGGTATTCCAGTCATTATTCGTGTGGCCCACCTGCATTCCAGCTCTGTCACGCCCAAATAGGATGTCCTTTGATGGTACACCCTCTCTGTGTAAGTCCTCCTCCTCCTCCTCACAATGATGTACTCCATCTTTGTAGATCATGTTAAGCAAGAACATTTTAACATTTGTATAGGCAATCACATGAAGCACATAAACCCTTAAGACACCGTACATAATTTACAATTTGTTGATAGCGTTTCTCTCGTGCGCGCGCTTTCTTTGTCTCTTGCAATCTGACTCTGTTTCTTTTCTTTTGACTTTTCTAAGATGACAGATGCTGAATATATACTCCCCATCTGATGCTGTGGCTGTTTGTGGTTGGCTGAGCTCATTAGTTTGCAGCTGTGTTAATCAAATCAGGTTGGGTTTTGCATGCCAAACGTGCCAAACGGTGCCAATCCCCTTTGATCTGACATCAGATGTGACGGGACAGTCGATATAGAGATACATTTATGTGCTGATTGCAGATAGTTGCATTGAATAGTGGTTTTTGTGGGTATTTATTGCATTGTTAATGTGCCTGACATTCTGGAAACCTGCCTGTGAGGTTTTAGTGACGTGTGTGCACTGTCCGCTGGTCAGCCAAACTTCCACTACACTGGCTGCGCTCCGCCTGCGCTGACAGTAGACCTGGTTTCAGCTGGCGAGCTGTTAGCGCACCTTCAGCGAAGCCTTTTGGCACAAAACTGTCACTGCGCCAAGCTGGCTCTGTCGACACCTCCCCCTGCTGCGCCGCCACACCCATCTCAGCGCACCTCAGTCTGCCAAACTACCAAACTGAGCCCGCCTTGGGTTGCGCTGCTCGAAACTAGTTCTGCGCAGGGTTTGCCACCCTGCACCGCGCTGGGAAACTAGAGGCCATATTCTTCTTTTTTTTTCAGGTGTAGTTGAATTTCTTGGGTGGTGATGGGTTTTGTGAGGGGGTGGTGCTCTGTGGTGGGGCTAATTGCATTTCGAACGTTACCTTGCCAATGCCTACGTCTATCATAGACGTAATGAGGACGTAATGGAGGAGGGGGGAGTAGGCCTTTGGAGGGAGATGGAGTTGCAGGAGGAGGAGGATGGGACTTTGGAGGGAGGTGGGAGTTGTGGATGTTCAATTTTTTTGCTGTGTGAAATGCAAGAAAGGTAAGAGCTGCTTTAAGACCTTGATGATGCTGTCTGGTGAAAATTGTGACTTTTTCATCAAATGGCATTCCCTTGGTGGCATGACAAATTTCTTTGTTTTGACACCTGAAGCTGTTGTAACTTGACACCACATGCATAGTTGGGTATAGTGCCTTACAAAGTAACGCATTAGAGTACTTTGATTACTTTATGCAGTAACGAGTAACCTAACACGTTAGTTTGCTGTTTGAGTAATCAAATACTTGAGTACATTTTCTACAAGCCATCAGTTACTTCTGTTAATTTTAGAATGCTGGTCCTTCAGCTCTGAAACGGCAAGGACTGTCTTTTGGTTCTAATAACGGAGATAACATTAAACCTATCAGTCCGAAAGAAGCCACGAAGCTTGTGGCTAGCTACGTGGGAGAAGAAATGCTGCCATTGTCTACGGTGGAGTCTAAAAAAAGGTGGAGGAGGACTCGCTGACAGACAGGTCAGACTCAGGAGGACTTGCATTATGCCTGGTACATACTACACGACTTTTCTGCCCATTCTGAAAGTCACTATGTCACATTACATGATTGTGGAGTCATAAAATCATGCCGTGACTTGGCCGACAGACATGACACACTACATGATGGTACTCACCGATTATCCCCGGTCGTCTTTCATGATGTGTGTGATGTCATTGGGTTATTCTTGTCCTATTTTTATTACTTTTACTATCATTTCAGTCACTGTGTCTATTCATGTGCCAGCCGACATGTTGTTGTAGTCACCTAAAAGCGTCAGCAGATGGCAGGAGCTCCATTTGAAGTACCGTACGTAAACATTCAAGCTACTGTATTCTCCACAGCCAAGTTCTTACAAATGTTTCACAATAAAAGCCTAATTAGAAAATGGAGGGATTCTCTCAGCCGAGGTTATAAGGGGCTTTTAATTTGAAGGAAAATCAGGAAGTGTTGAGTTTGAAATGACGACGCAATGTGTTAACTTTATGAAGACAACGGGAGCAGATAAAAAGTTAATATATAAAGATACAGAGGGATTAATAAATAACAGACCGTCTATAATGTAGTCTGTTTCAAATGAAGCTGGTAGCCTCTGCAGTTATGGTGAGTAAAAGCTCCGCCACTATTTGTTAATGTTAGTTGCTTTATGTCCGACCGTGCGGATATAACATTGTTTGCTAACTTGATGCTAATGACAGTACTCACTGGGTTGATAAAGTGCCTCTGCTGTTTCACACCATCATTTCCCCCTTTTACTCTGTGTGGTAACATCCATAGAGGAAATATTAAAAAGGCTGGGGGGTTGTTGTCATACAGTTGTCTATGGCAGCAGATCATTCTGTGTTTCTACTGGTCAAAGTGACAGCTGTGATGGGAGAATTGGATCTCAGTGAAGGTCAAGTGGTCCATAACTTTAATTTTGGAGACAAAAAATGTAGGCTTAGCACGCTGTGATCCATTGCCCAATAGGAAATGTAGAATACTTAAAAGTACTTTAAAAGTGATTGAGTTACTTTTTGCAGGGAGTAACGTTGGAAGTACTTTATAATTTTATAACTTTATAATATTAAACGCTTGGCCGAATACCGAGTACCAAATATCGTTGTTTAGTTTTTCATTAGTTTTTGCAGATGAACCGCCTCCAGATTAGTGTTGTCACGGTACCAAAATTGGATCCCACTGTACGATACCAATGAAAATATCATGGTTCTGAGTAGTATCACGATATCACAGCGAAAATGAGGCAGATGTGCCTTTTGTCATTTATAAAAAGATAAATCACTTTTCTATAATACATCAATGATATTTCAATGGAATAAATTACTTATTGACTTATTCATACTTCAAAAACAGCATCAATGAGTGATGAACATAAGGGGGGATCAAAATAAAATAAATAAAGAAAATAAGAATCAACCGGCCACCCTCCTCCCCTTCATAAGTAAAGTACAGTCCCTAAAGTGCAGTGAGGTTTGTGGGCCGTTAACGGCTTGTTTCTCCTCTGACACGTCACATACCTGTGTTCGGCTGGCTCCCCTGCCGAAAAAACCAGCTTAGACCAGCTTAGGGTGGTTGATGGTTTTAGATGGTTTTAGCTGGTTTAACAGGCTGGTTGATGGTTTTAGATGGTCTTAGCTGGTGGGTTTAGATGGTTTTAGCTGGTAAAACTGGCTGGTTGATGGTTTTAGATGGTCTTAGTGGGTTTAGCTGGTTGATGGTTTTAGATGGTCTTAGCTGGTTGAACAGGTTGGATGATGGTTTCAGATGGTCTTAGCTGGTAGAATAGGGTGGTTGATGGTTTTAGCTGGTTGATGGTTTTAGCTGGTCTTAGCTGGTTCAATAGGCTGGTTGATGGTTTTAGCTGGTCTTAGCTGGTTCAATAGGCTGGTTGATGGTTTTAGCTGGTTGATGGTCTAAGCTGGTTGAATAGGGTGGTTGATGGTTTTAGATGGTCTTAGCTGGTTGATGGTCTAGAAGCTGGTTGAATAGGGTGGTTGATGGTCTGAGCTGGTTGAAAAGGCTGGTTGATGGTTTAAGATGGTATAAAATGGTTGATGGAATAAGATGGTTGAACAGGCTGGCAAAGCTGGACCAGACTCGTCAACCAGCCATGTTACGCTAAGAAGGTAGGGTGCTGCTGTAAATTCATCTAAATCCTAAAAGACACTATCTACCACCCACCTGATGAATCTCACATGAATTAGGGCTGGTGGTAGCACCTCACGACCGAAGAGTCCTGAACATCTTTTCCCCCAGGCTCAACCAGCAAAAGCAACCTCCCCTGAGCTTGCCAACAATCCCCCCTAGCTAACACTATTTCCAATAGCAATGCCTGAATACTGTCAGTGTTCCTTTATTACATGTGCCACAGTCTTTCCAATTGGATTGAGTAAGTAGCTTAAGTGTTACTGCACCGACCAGACTGCTGCGATTGTCAAATGAAAACAATAGTTTGGTAGATTATCATATTGTCAACTACCAGATTGTCAATATTTGTATTTATAGTTGACTGCACATTGTAGGGACAATCTGTAAAATGTGACTCCATGTTCCAACACTAGAAGCAGTAGTCCTGAGCTGATCCCCGCCCATTAGTGTATTTTTTCTGTGGCCAAAGTGTTAAAATATGGCAGCTGGAGCTGTGTTGCATCTACCTAGAGGTCAACTAAAATCACCTGGGAGGATGGGCTTGAATGTGACTGGCAGACACTCCAAGGCCTTCAAAGGAAAAGTCAAATTACAACTGGACACAGCAAAAATTGCAGACATTCTTGGTGAGCACCAACTTGGAGGAAATAACTTGATACATTAACCCAAAAGTCTTTGTGTTCATATATAATCCAAAAAACTTTGACCAAAAAACTTCAAAATAAAGGATGCACACCATTGTGCCATGCGCAAGCCATATCCGAAAGCTTAGGCCGATCTGACAAACAGTCAGAGAGATGCGAGCCACAGACAGACACACAGGCGCTTCTTGCTTTATAGATAGATAACCAAAACAATTTAAGCCTATAGGCCTTTTGCGCAACAGCCACTCTGATAGCAGATACTTTCACATGTGAGCCAGACTGACATATGTGTAAATCTGGAAATACAGGCTGGGCATTTTATTTATTTATTTTATTTTATTTTTTATTTTATTTATTTATTTATTTTCTATTTAACACAATAATAACACTAAAAGAGCCAGGAGAAAACCAACATTTGGGGAAATTAGCTTGTCTATTAACTTTTGCAGAGTAAGCTACACTGACATAGTACCTACCAAACGAAGAAAGCGAGTCAACTAGCTGGTTCAATGTTAAATGAGCTAGCTAGCGAATTTAAAGGTTTTGAACAAGCTAATTTCCCAAAATGTTGGTATTTGCCTTTAAGGATCAAAATGACAACAGTAGCAGTGATGCATCCTTAATTATCACTGTTTCCAGATCAACATTCCCAGATAGCAAAAGATGTTAAATCAACATTGAGTTATGGTCAAAAAGGTTGATTTTTAGTTAAGGTTTAAAAATCAATGGTTGATCAACCTTCTAAAATTTTTATGTTGAAAATATATCATTGAATCCACATTGTATGATGGTTGAGATTGTAGATTGAAATGCCAACACTGAATCAATATTGTTTTACTAATGCTGTTTCAATCATAGACTGAACTAGGTGAGACCATATAATGAGAGGGTGGGGGGGTCTCATACATTTTAATTTAAGCACCTTTTGCTGTGGACGTACCTTTTTACTATGTTAAAGTCTTCTGAAGGTTTGTGTGTAATTTATAATGACAAAGACATCTAAAAGGTGCTTTTGAACAGTGACAGCAAGGAGTGGAACAGCCCAACACTCCAAACTTTAAACCTAGTGAAATGGTACATCCCAGGTAACGTTAAACAGCCGCCAAGAAGGAGCTGGGTTTGCCGTTCCGTTTGCCAAGAAGAAGAAGCAGCCATTTTCCTCCTCCTCCCCTTTGCCCATGCTCGGCTACTGCTCAAGTAAGTTGGGAATATTATTGATTTTATTGATTCTACGAATGATAACTGCCGCTTTTGTGCTTAACGGAGTTTATTAAATTTATAAATGTTTTGTTTTAACGTTACATGGCACATTTCGAGCATACAGCATCAGTTTAGCCACATCAGTTTTAGCTAACAGTGCATTTTGGCTAACGATAACTTCCCAGATAGCACACATACATCTGGCCGACGTTGGCCTGAGGACGACACATCGGCCCTGAATTTATAACGTCTGACAAGCGTCGGCCGCATGGGCGGATATCTTTAAATTTAATACTCTTTTGTCCCAGCTCATCAAACGTCTCTGTTACGTCGGCTTTGGGTCGGCCCAGTGCCGTAGAATGTCTGCCCACATACGGAAGTCGCCGCAGAGGCGGGATTTCATCTCCGCGATGTTTGTTCGGAACTGAGCTCGCACACAGCATCTCATCGCAGTTGGTTTCAGGTAAGCTAACTGGAATAAACTGGCAGAAAATAGCTTTGTTGTTTCTTCTGTGACCGTTAAAAGAGGTTCCTGGTGAGTGGCGAGGCACGACTGGGTGTATATAGCTTAGCACATGTCCCCACCAACTAACGTTATCTTTCGTTAGCTGTTAGCTAGTTTAGCGGTTTAGCTCATGTTATGCTAACAGGCTACAACTGTGGTGTTTTCATTTTATTTTCCCTAGTTGACGTTATCTGCTCATCTGGTTATCGTGAGCACTCGTTTTGGGTTAAAGTGGAAATGCCCGGAGCTGCCACCTGTGGTCCCGGGGCCCCCCGGCCTGACCTCCGGGGCCCTGGACGTGTGCTCAAGTGTCTGGGAGAGGAGCGGAGAGGAGCACGGAGGTCAGGCGGGGCGGGCCGACACTGTGTATCCCAGAACGGGTGCTGAAGTGTCGGTGAGACCAGCAGAGAGGAGCGCGGAGGAAAGTTGATGTTGACACTTGTTAAACGTTAGCTTGCTAGCTCGCTGCTGCTGCTGCTACTACTACTCAAATCCATGTTCACCCACACCTGTTCACACTGCGCGGACTTGGAACACAACAACGCGAAATTCCACACCGTGTCCGTACCGCGCCTGTGTGTATGGTTTGAGCGCGGAAAAGCACTGCGCAAATATTCCGCAAATCCGTCCCACATTTCCGTATCGCGGCAGTGAGAATGAACCTTTATGCTTTCTAAGATAGCAGTGAGGACCGGTGAGGACGCCCTGTGCTAAGGTTACTGTAGGACAGTGTGTTTCAAACTTGGGGTCGGGACCCCACGTGGGGTCGCCTGGAATTCAAATGGGGTCCTCTGAAATTTGTAACAAGTGAAATAAATAAATGGAATAAATAGAATAAAATAAAATTATAATAAAAACCACGCATAATTTAAAACAACTGTATACTGCATTTTCATACATGAAATAGCCTAAATGTGGTATAAAACTAACGGTTATTTTCAACATAATATAAAAAAAACTATTACATGATTGAAAAATCAATTTTCGCATTGATGTCAGTAGTGTGATTTAATTTATGGAGGAAAGTGAAAAAACAGCAGATGTTTTTGCTTTATTTTACGTTTATTCTATTTTCAGTTTATATTTGTTTTGTTTGTTCATTACTACTGTGACTACATGCTACTAAAATGCTGATGAAAAATCACATGAGGCCATAATGATATGTGTATAGCAAATTAAAACAGTAAAAAGCAATTCACTGGCACTGGACACTGATTTACATTGATTACATTACATTGATTTTGTCAGATAAATCTCTTTATTGCAACAATTATTTTTTGTGGTATTGCAACATAAAAAATTAACCCATTCTGTTTTTCTTTCAGCCTCCAATACAAGCCACTTCCAAGAGGAGCAGAAGTTACAGCCAAGTAAACAGTTTGGATGTGTATATATATATATATCCCAACAGATATAGCAGGATCCAGTTTGAGGCAATACACCCCCCACAGTCGCCCTCAACATCCACAAAATGGTATGTGATAGCACTCCTCACTAATAACCACAATTTATTAATTTAGAGCATGTAAAATAAAATTATTTGAACAAATTAGATTAGTCTTGTTTTTGTGTATCTGTTGGAACCTTTGTTTTTCCTACCTCCAGACATCTTAAGAGGGAACTAAAATATGTATAGAAATGTTTTTTGTGATCAAAGCTAAAGTGGGCTGAGGTGGGGATTATACAGTCAGGTCCATAATTATTTGGACAATGATACAGTTGTCATCATTTTGGCTCTGTACACCACCACAATGGATTTTAAATGAAACAATGAATACCTGCTTAAAGTGCAGACTCTCAGCTTTCATTTAAGGCTTTTTTCAAAAATGTAGTATGAACCGTGTAGGAATTACAGCATGCGTTTCTCTTGCTGAAGCCAAAACTGAGGGCAAAACACCCAAAACACAAGCAGGAAGTGCAGACGGCTACAGTAAAGGGCTGGCAGAGCATCACCAGGGAAGAAGCCCAGCATCTGATGATGCCTATGTGTCCAACACTTCAGGCAGTCATTGACTGTAAAGGATTTGCAACCAAGTATTAAAACTGACTGTTTAATTGGTGATTATGTTAGTTTGTCCAAATACTTATGAGCCCTTAAAGTTGGGGGACTGTGTGAAGAAATGGCTGTAATTCCTACACGGTTCATACTACATTTTTGAAAAAAGCCTTAAATGAAAGCTGAGAGTCTGCACTTTAAGCAGGTATTCATTGTTTCATTTAAAATCCATTGTGGTGGTGTACAGAGCCAAAATGATGACAACTGTATCATTGTCCAAATAATTATGGACCTGACTGTATGTGGGTGGCCATGGCAGACTTGAAGTTAAATAATGCCTTTCAATGTGTGCAGTGATTAAGGTGCGTGGATGCTTGTTTTATACTAGGTGTTAAGCACACAGATGCAAGGTCAAAGTCAGTACACCAGGCAGCTTTTGAAAGGCAAGTCTATTTCAAATTGTGTAATTCCTTAGTAATTTGCAAGTTTTACTTTCTCTCTTACTAACAATTTTCTTTTTTTTTCTTTTTTTTTTTTTTAAAGACCTTTCCATCGAGAAGATTACCACAATACTCGCTGAAGTAGTAGTGGTAGTAAAGGAAATGTCAAGAGATGTGCAGTTCATCAAAAGTGAACTGGCAGATGCCAGATTTACTCCAGGTGGTCACAGGGGACCAGCGCCAGGCACAACCCTTGAGATGACTCCCATTGACCTGCCGATCATAAATGAAGACAACTTCAATGAGGCAGAATCATCACTGAAGAATGAATCAGTTTGTCAAAGCATGGTAATTTATTTGACAAACTGAACTGCAATATACTTAACACCTTACAATCTACTGCCTGTACAGTATCATAGGAAAAAAAACATAAACATAGGAAACAACTTCATATATCACAGCCCAGTATGAGCTAAGGGTGGGAATCTCTGGGTACCTCACGATTCAATTCCTTCCTTACCTGCCTAGGGACTATGGGTGGAAATTAGCAAAGCTGCTATAACCTGGCATCTTTTCTTGTTCCTACAAGATTAATGTTTATTTCTGCATTGTCCCTGTTTTAAATAAATACATTTCTATTCTATTCTATTCTGATTGAGAGGGCCACGATTCGATGATAAAATGATTCTTGATGCAAAAATAAAAGGATTCCTGTGTGGGCAGCATCATGATGACAACCACTTCTCTCTCTCATCTCTAGATTGCTCGCTTGGCTTTGGTTGGGGGCACCTCATCAGACTCTATGATCAGACGGATGCTGTCACCTGCCTTGACCAACTCCCGGGCCTGTCATTTCAACTGGGCTGGCAAAGGAAACAAGCAGACCTGGTAGTTTAAAGCTATAACAGACCTGGTACTGTAGTTTAAAGTTGTCATTTTGTGAAATGTTTACGTAAAGTTTGTGGAGATGACAGACCTGGCAGTTTAAAGCTATGACAGACCTGGTACTGTAGTTTAAAGTTGTCATTTTGTGAAATGTTTACGTAAAGTTTGTGGAGATGACAGACCTGGCAGTTTAAAGCTATGACAGACCTGGTACTGTAGTTTAAAGTTGTCATTTTGTGAAATATTTACGTAATGTTTGTGGGGATGACAGACCTGGTAGTTTAACATGCTGACAAAGATACTGGTAGCTTCAAGCTTTTGTGAAATGTTTCCAGAATGTGTTTTAGAATAAACGGGAACATTAAAAACCTGTTTTCAATCTTTTTTCTTATCTTTTTTTTTCAGTTAATTTTTCTTAATTAATTAATTAATTAATTAATTATTTTTTTAACTTGAATAATTATTAATAAATAAATAAATAAATATTCTAATGTTGAGGTGTGCTCGGATTATTTGAATTGCGGTAGCCTAATTGGTGATCAGCCTTACCAGCTTACACCATCCTGACCAGCTAAGACCAGCCTGACCAGCTAAGACCAGCCCGGCCAGTTAAGACCGGCCCGACCTGCTAGTCTGACCAGCCAAGACCAGCCTGACCAGCTAAGACCAGCCCGGCCAGCTAAGACCAGCCCGACCAGCCAAGACCAGCCTGACCAGCCAAGACCAGCTTGACCAGCCAAGACCAGCCTGACCAGCCAAGACCAGCCTGACCAGCCAAGACCAGCCTAACCAGCTCATACCACCCTGACCAGCTAAGACCAGCTTGATCAGACCAGCCAAGACTAGCCTGACCAGCCAAGACCAGCTTGACCAGCCAAGACCAGCCTGACCAGCCAAGACCAGCCTAACCAGCTCATACCACCCTGACCAGCTAACACCAGCTTGATCAGACCAGCCAAGACTAGCCTGACCAGCCAAGACCAGCTTGACCAGCCAAGACCAGCCTGACCGGCCAAGACCAGCCTAACCAGCTCATACCACCCTGACCAGCTAAGACCAGCTTGATCAGACCAGCCAAGACCAGCTAGACTAGCCAAGACCAGTTAAGACCAGCTGACCAAAACCTAGCTAAAACCATCAAACCATCAAACCAGCTAAGATCAGCTTGACCAGCCTAAGCTGGTCTAAGCTGTTTTTTTCAGCAGGGTCGGCTGTTCAGGTACTTCTGGGCAGTCCACACGCCAAGAAGAGGATATTATTGGAGCCGACTTCTTCTCGCCGGTAAGCCGATGGCCGCCGTATGTGACAGGAATACATTACTGTCTGTGTCTGTGACCCCTGTTCAACCCACAATCGGTGGGATTCGCCTTTCATTTCTGCTGGTGGTTGAAATCTGTGGGCTGCTCGCACAGCGTGCTGAATAATTTAAGCCTATTTTGCTCACTCAAAACTATTTTTAGTCGCAAATGCGAGTGCGGTGACGGATGGATCGCCACACTGCTGACATTTTCATCCGCCCGTCACGGCACGCTGTTTGATTGCGTTATCAAAACCGCGCCGCTATTATTCGGCCTCGCTTTTAACTTATTCCACCGAATACCGAATGTGTGGTTTTTTTTGCAATATTTGGCCGAATATATTCGGTTACCAAATATTCAGTGCATCCCTATTTAAAAGTACTTGAGTTACTTTACTCAGGGAGTAAAGCAGTAAAGTAGCTGGTTACTTTTTTAAAAAGTAATGCAGTAAAGTACTTTGATTACTTTTAAAGTAACCATTACCCAACTCCACATGGTAAGATCTTTTTTAAAATTTCACACATCTTATGAGAATGCGGGCCTGAATACATCTGCAGATCACTTTTGAATCATAGTCATAGCACCACCTACTGGCATCAGGAAATTGCATGTTTTATACTTTGATGTGCTCCTCATAGCAGGTTAACTAGATCCACCTCAAATTTGCTGTTAAAGGGATAGTTCGACATTTTGGCAAATTCGCTTATTGCCGTAATCCCTATAGTCATATGAGTAGGTATGTTACCTTTAATTATCAGTGCCTGTTGTTCTGAGATCGGTGGGGCAGAGCTGCCTGCTGCTCGGAGCACAAAATGGAGGTGAACGGTACAGCCCCCTCTCTCTCTCAAAACTAATCAAATACACCATCAAATGACTCCAAAACGCTCTAGTGGACAACTTGTAGCTTACACATTCACCACGCTATGAAATAATAATGTAATATTACGAGACAGAGTTGTTTTGAAGCCAAATGCACAGCCGGAACTACATTCCAGACATACAGTACTTGCTGGGCAGAGTGATTTCAAACAGCGTATGTTTAGTGCAGTTACTCCCATCATCAAAACAAGTTTGTTGAGAAGAAGCCAGAATATACAGAAGAAGAGTTAGAGGTTTTGGAAGAAGAGAGAGCAAGGATAGCTGAGGCTGCCGAGCAACCAGGGGCTGAGGGGAGACCCAGAGCCGGCATGGATTGGTGGTGTAAATGTGTCCAGCAAACACGGACGGACCCGGACATGTCCGAGAGAGCCCGATTGGGTCGTGATCACGTCAAATCACAACTAGTCCGATCAGGCCCAGAATATGACCCTATCGCAACCAATTACTTGCGCACGGACGGACCAGTACAAGTCTGAGAGAGCGCAGTGGGGTCATGATCAAGTCATATCATGACCAGTCACATCAGAGACTATCACCCTATCTCTATTATATATATGTATTAATTAATGTATTTATTTATTCATGTGATTTGGTGAAGGCGTACAAAAACTTTTTAGATTGTGACCGAGGTTTGAGTCTTCTTGGCGATTGTTGAAGAAAGTGGGCGTGATCTGACCTACGACCCAGCACGTGATGCAATTCTCCAACACACTGCAGCACGTTCACTTACGCCACAGAGACGAGACGATGCTAGCTGCCACCGCTAGCGGAAGTTAGTATCGAGCTAGCATCCACTGCTAACACTCGCTAGCATCCGGGACAGCTAGCAGGGCTATATGTCTATGGGGCTAGCAGCTGCAGTAACAGCCCTCCTGCTCGGTGAGTTGTGCTTTCGCTGCAGGGAGCTTCACTTGAGCTCTGTCATTGGCTGGAGAGAAAATACGGCTCTCCACCCAGAAGCGTCCCCATGCACAACAAAAAAGAAGCAAAACACCAAAATACAGGCGGAGGGAGGGGGCTCTGCAGATACAGTCATCACCACACAGGACTAGAAGCCCATAGGTGGTGTTTAAGCTGGATTTCATTTGTGTAAGTCTAGCGTTTATTCTTGAGCAAAAACCTCCAGACTCTTCCTTTAACACAGGGAGGATGAAATAATAATGATAATGGTGTAATGTAGATGAGTATTGGGCGAAGGTAAACTAATGTTATCATGATTCAGATTTAATCTTGTAAAAAAAAAATGTTGGCGACAACCATCAAAAGATAGTTTGGATAAGAAATGTGTTTTGTTCACAGCTCTAATAAATATTAGAGAAGGTATTATGACCAGTTAACTTCCTAACAAGTTTAGTTTAGTTTATTCGGATCCCCATTAGCTGTTACCATAGGCAACAGCTACTCTTCTTGGGGTCCACACAAAATTAAAAATACATACAATATAACTTAAAATAAAATGGCAAGAAAATCATAATCCATAATTAAAATAAAGATTTAAAAGCCCTAGCAGTTTGGAATACATAATTAAATTATAAATTACAATATATTTTTTAATCAAATCCAAATAAATCAAAATAAAATCATTTATTTCCTAATCATTTAAACTGTATATTAAAACCAAAGTGTGGAGATCTTGCAATAAGAGTTTGAGTATACTATTTCTTTGTTATCTGTTTTAATAACATCTGTGTTGTTGTTGTTTTTTCTTGCAGGATCACAAAAGACAACAAAGAGGTAGGTCATCATAACATTTTCATTGGATCGCAACTATAACCGTGACTGGAAACTGTCTAACAAGTGGCTCAGATTTTTTGTTGAGGCAGATGATAACATTGATGCATTAGACAGTGACACATCAGGAGAAGGTGATAAAGCACCAGAGGGCGCTACCACTAGTGAGAGCAATATACCAACAAGCAACACCTCACCTAGTGCTGCAGAAGTGGGTGGTACCACAGCTGAGGACAATGTTGTTAATCCAATTGAGGAGTCTGATGATGACATTGTTCATGACTATGGCTTCAACGAGCACGTTAACTCAAGTGAGTCTGAACCAGAACTTCTTGGTGCAGGTGCTGCTCCAGAAGTGGAAGTGCCAACATTAGACCAAGAGCTGGCAAAGTGGGCTGTCGAAACAAGGCAAACTGATCATGCCATGAATTCACTCCTTGGCATTCTTAGAGGGCATGGGCATAACCTTCCCAAAGATAAGCGTACACTTCTTGCTACCCCACGTCAAGTTGAAGTAAAGGACAAATGCAATGGCCAGTACATTTATTTCGGAGTGGAACAAGGAGTTACCCGCTATCTGTCTGTATGCCCTGAGTTCACAGGAGATATAGAACTTTTTGTCAATATAGATGGGACTCCGCTTTTCAAGTCTAGCAGAACAGAATTGTGGCCAGTACTTGCCAAACATGATTCCCAACCATTTCTAGTAGGACTGTATTGTGGTATAGGAGGAAAGCCAAAGCCTGTTGCAGAATATCTGCAAGACTTGGTTGCAGAGCTGAAGCACCTGCACACCAATGGCATTATGTATGGCGGCACAATGCACAGATTCATCTTGAGGGGATTTGTGTGTGATGCACCTGCCAGGGCCTTCCTCAAAAACATAGAGGGCCACAATGCTATTGAGGGCTGTGAGCGTTGTGTGGAAAAAGCAGTAACGTCAAGTAACAAACAAACATTCCTGTCCACAGCCACTCATGAATCTAGGACTGATCTCGGTTTCAGTCAGCTTCAGTACCCAGAGCACCATCTCCTGCTTCCCCTTTGAAAATCACCTCCAGAGCCTGAAGAAAATGCTCAGGAAGAGCTGCAACCCAATTGCACAGATAACCAAGAGAGTGGCCGAAAGACAGCATGTTAAAGGTAAATCTTCTATGTATAGGTAAATCTTCTATGTATCGGGTGGAGGGTGTTTTTCTGAATGCTAATCGAAATAAACTAAATAAAAATAAATGTTAAGAGTGACATACTGCGCCCCAAACACAGCACTTTGTTTCAGCAAAACCACCAAATTTCTGCTTCCTCCTGAAGAACGAGGACTTTGTCTTTGTCCGACAAAACAGACCAGAAGGCACGGTTGTTGTAGATCTCATTTCACAGGACAGTGCAGAGGACCTGTTTAAAAGACCGTGCAACTTCAAGATAATCAGTGTTGCATACATAAAACACAGCGTTTTGAATGGAGCTACAAGACAGATATTTCACAAAGATGACCTTTACTGGAAGTGTGTCTGTCTTCCACATTTGGAGGGCTATGCTGTCTTCCCCATTCTCCATATCATGGAACAATGAAGCAACACTAAAGGTAAGATGATACATAAATCAAATATTCCAACATATACTGCTGGTACCAATATATAGTAGTAAAAAATAATAACTAATATAGTAACACAATTACACTGACTTGTTTTCCTACTAACCCTTTAACCACCTGGGGGAGGATGACAATGAAAATGGACAGTTAAACAAGTGTTTTTAACGGTCAAATTCAAGAGTCCTTCACTAATTCTTTGGCATCTTGGGTAACAATTAACAAATGTATGTACATGTGTGAACATGACTGCACTTTGACTGTAACATGAATGGTTAAATTTGGTGCACTGTGTTAATTAATGTCTCTCTACTCAACTTTCTTTACAGATGATGCAGAAAGAACAAGGTTCAGGTATTTATGCACTCAAATACACATGGTTCTTCTCATTTTATTTTGAATTATACTTGCAGTATAAATAAAAACATGGAATATGTCACAGCAGGAAAGAGAACTAAGTTTCCAAAAAAGGACCCAGACTATGAGTACGGTGAGTATGACCTATTGAATATGTTAATGTAGGCTGCACATTTTTGCACAGATTTGATTGCATTATAAATGAATGTAACATATTCAATCGTTGTGTGCCCTAGATCTAAAAGAGGAGGAATGTGGAAAAAGAGGGGTGAAAAGTTCATTGTGTATATGGGGCTACATTTGATGTTGTATAGCGCTTCAGCTGACTGTAGCATTGTTTTAATTTTTTGAAAGGAAAATTGACTGCTTTCCCACCACCGTCCAAAAAATTTCATCCCACACCCCAGATTGACCCTGATGCCAAAGGTAAGCGTGCAAATCCATTTTCTAGGATAATCAGGATTTACGATTTTTTTCTAATAAGAAGAGTAAATCACCATGTTGTGATTGTTTGTTGCCTACAGTTGTCCTAATGCCATGACATTATTAGCTGTGTTCTATGATTAATCCCAGATCTGAAGTCAAAAGCAGCGTGTAAATTATTCCTATTGCACAGAGGGAGTTGGGTGATACTAAAGGTGTTGGTTGTTGACAAAAAGTTTTTCCTGTTTGATGAGACCTCAAAAGCTGGAGCCTCAAATTTGAAGAAGGCATCCAAGGGGACAGACTCTCATAAACTGCAAAAGAGCTTACCTGGGGTCTTCCTTGGCACTGTTTCATGTCACAACAATAATCCTTACATTAAAATAAAAATGTCAGTTATTTAAAATCCATTAAAAAAAATTGACACTTTATCTATAGTTGAAGACACGGAGAGCTCATCTGGTGAAGATCCACCCTTGGCTCAAAAGAAAGGTAACCTTTTAGTCAGTTACACAACAGTAAAGACAATTAGTCCTATACTGTAATGTTAAAGTTAGTTCTATTGCCAGAAAAAGTTATGGTTGATGTCAAAAAAAGTTTCCTGTTTGATGAGACAACTTCGGTCTGTCCAGATACCTCAAAAGCTGGAGCCTCAAATTTGAATCAGGCACCCAAGGGGACAGCGCCAAAGAAGACAATGTCATTGTTAGTTTAGTAGTTTTTATGAATAGTGTCATAAATCCATTAAAGAAAAAGAAGCCCAAAGAACTAGTTTACAAGCAGAGTATATTGGTTCTCCACTCCTGTATGCACCATAGCTTTTTTGCAAAATGCAAGACTGTCATAATAAGCTGAAATAATACAAGTGCACATAAATTAGGCAGATAACATGAATAATCAGTCTCGTAACTTTTCCTGTTTTTTATCAAGTATGGTGTATGGTGTATTTCTGCACCATACTTGCAATGGCAAGATGGTGTACATGCAAAAGTTATACTTTTCATTTAACTCCAATGTCTCATGCAAAGAAATTGTATACTTGCTGAAAATACATTGTAATTAATTACTTTCCACATTTTGCTTATACTGTAGTGAGGAGATCCCCAAGGAAACGGTTAAGCCAGCAGCCAAGCACTTCCTTGTTGACATCACCAAGGAAGAAGCCGGCTGTTGGCTTGCCTGGGAGGACATCACCAAGGAAGAGGGGGAGCCAGAGGCCACCAACCTATTCCCTTGGTTCTGCCACAAAGTCGCCGAAGAAGACGATGAAGACGGCAGGTAAGCCTAAAAAATATGCAGCATCAAAATTCTTAACCACATTGTCTATATTCTGAAAAGTTGAGGCAATGTTTTCATAATTGCTCTGTTTTATTCCTCTCCTTTCAACTAAATCGAGCACCAGCCTTCCCATTGTCTGAAGAAATAAGTATAGCCATGCATATACCATGAGTTTAATAATTGCATAAAAATGTAATGTTTCTGAAATGATTGCATCAATAACAAGATCTCCTCCCATCTGTTGTCTGTTACATCCTTATATTTCATTCAAGTACTAACAACTAAAATATTGAATTACCGTATTTCCTCAAATAGTAGCCGGGGCATTTATTTACACAACTGCCCAGTATACCCGGCCTTTATTTCTAAATCCCTCCGTTTCTTTTTACACATTAGCGACTAAGCTCATCGTTCAGTAGCTCATCTTCATCTTTCTCACATGTTGTTCTCCTCGCTGCGTGGTCGGACCTGGGTCTCTGTCTCTGTTGTGCACGCCGTAGCGCTTCGCTCCCATTCAGGTCAATCAGAGCATTTTCACAGCATGCGCTGTGGTCCAAGCAGAGACAAGCCATCCGACAGTGCAAGGCTGTCCCTCTCTGAAGCAGAGGATAAGGTCAGCTTCACTCCCGTCAGTCTTCACAGACAGTCCACAAAAGTTGAGAGAGTTTCTGATCATATCCTTGTCAGTTTGTTCCAGGCGGCAGATTTTTTTTTTTTTTTTTTTTTTCTTTTTTGACCCAGCCTGTATTTGGGGCCGGCCTTTATTTGTTCGTGTAAACAACGCCCCCGGCCATTATATGAGACCCGGCTATTAATTGAATACCGGCTATTATTTGAGGAAATACGGTAAGACACAAATTATAGTTGTAATAAGATGCATTTTCTTTTCAGAATTTCAACGTAAAGTCTTCAAGAAGCTCCTGGAAATTGAGGACATCCTGAAGGAGCTTCGGGGCCAAAGGATGTCCCATATATCCCTTCATAGGATGGATTCCGTCAGGGAGTTTTTGGAGTTTGAAGAGAAAGTGGAGTCCAACCCTATCTTTAAGGACCAATTGGTATTGCCATTTATCATCACACGCTTCATTTTTTGTGGACCCAGAAGAATTGTAAATAATTTGAATAATGTTGAGGTTGTCTCTTAAAGGAATAACATCAACTGACTTTAAACATTGATATACACAGATTTCCTATCTGGCCAGTGTAGGAGGGAAATCCTTGATCGACTGTGTCCACAAGGTTTTGGATCGGTATGTACAAATGATCAGATTTAAGCACGGAACATTTCTTAACGTGAAATGTGTTGGGAGGTTAAGATAGTGGTAACAGTTAGTCATCAAGGAGACAGATGACTGATATTTTCAGTAAAAATGAATATCCTGGAAGACGCAGACTGGTGCAGGTCAACACTGACAATTTATGTGATCGTGTTTTGACTTGCAGTCAGTTGGGGATGGGCAGAGCAAATTCAATTTTGATATGTTTCGTATTACTATTAATTCTATTTTACTTGTAAATATTTTATATAGGAAAATAAATTGAATTAAAAAAGTAACTCTCTAAGTATTAGGGCTGTCAGAACAAACTTCGCTATTCGAAAACAATTCAAATTAAAGCTGCAAGCAGGGATGAACGGGCCCTTGCACCTTCACGCAACTCGGGGGGCTGGCAGGACGCCTTTTGACACGTCAGTTCATTTCTGTCAAAGTTAGATATCGCATGCAGGAGTGACTCTGCATATATATAGTGCTGGAATGACATATTTCACATTTTGCATCACTTCCTTTTTCCACTAGGGGGAGTTTGAGTGTGCACTAATTATACATCATGTTTTTATACATCAAATATGCATGCATGTAACTTTCAGATAAATCGAAACATAAGTATTTGATGAGACCTATTTCCTGTCACCACTAGGTGGCACTATGAGTATCAGGAAATATGGTTATGTTAATGTGTTCAGGGCAGGACTGATATGAATCATTAGAAGTTTGGTGGAGATTGGACCATTTATACCAAAGCTACAGCAATTTCGTTTTTCATGGCGAGACCTCAAGATTCAACGCTCGGCAGTGGGTACACCATTCAACATTGGGCAAATCCTGTGATAACTTTTGGTCACAACATAGTCAGGCTTACATACACTAAGTTTGGAGCCAATCTGATTAAATCCGTAGGACAAGTTCGTTAATTTACAAGCCCTGGAAATGGGCAAAAATGCACAAAAGTGGCACAAGTAAATTCAAAATGGCAGACTTCCTGTTGGGTTTGGAGCATGGCTCCAAGAGGCTTTTTTGTACGTAACAGAGTGTTACAGGTGCCTACCAAGTTTCATACATGCAGGTCAAAGCAGCTTTGGGGGCTGCTTAATTGAAAGATTCTAGGGGCCGCTGTTGAGCCATCTTGGTGCATCAAAGCACAAAAATCACATCAGACAACAGGACTTGTGACCTGTGATGTGTATGCCACGTTTGGTGAGTTTTCAAGTATCCATTGTTCCTTCAAAACAACATCGTGTTTGATGGCGAACAAGGCGGCGCCACAGTGACAGCGTTTGCTGAAAACTAAAAAGCCTTATTTTTTAGTATCATCAAGGTCTAAGGACTTAGACCAGCAAGTTTGAGGTGAGTCTGATAAACCTGCTAGAAGCGGGACATCAAAGAATGTATAAAGTAGCTTTCTGTTGCCAGAAGGTGGCGCTATGGCGGTGATTCAAAATTCCTCTGTAGATGTGTTCAGGTCTGGACTGTCATCATATGTGTGAAGTTTTGGCAAGATATTCCCACGTGGAGACAAGTTACAGCAACGTTTATCATCACGGCGAAACATCAAAGTTCGCCGCCAGGCCGTGGCCATGCCCTTCAACGAAAACTCACAGTTTCCACAATAAAGCATCATCAACGTCTTATGACTTTTTTCACCAAGTTTGAAGTGGATTTGGTCAAGTCTGTAGGAGATGTACATTAAAGTCTAAAACATGACATTTCCCATTGCCAGTAGGGAGGGGGCGCTATGTTTATCTCTAATTATTGACATGTAGATGTGTTCAGGGTGGGACTGTCATCAATCCTGTGAAGTTTGGCCAAAATTGGACCATGTATGCTGGAGTTATAAACTACTTCCTGTTTAGTGGCGAAACCCCTAACTTTGACACCATCCCACGGTCACACGCATTGACGAAAACTCAAGCTTTTGATAACTTTTCATCTTCAAGGTCTTGGGATGGGACAGACCAAGGTTTGAAGTCAATCGGATGAAATCTCTAGGACTAGTTCGTTCATTTATGACCCCTGGAAATGGCCAAAAATGCACCAACATTGCACAGTAAATTCAAAATGGCTGACTTCCTGTTGGGTTTAGAGCATGCCTCCATGAGGCTTTTTTGTACTTCTCTGGGCGTTACATAAGCCTGCCGAGTTTCATACATGTAGGTTAAACTAGCTTCAGGGGCTGTTTCCTCAAACTTTTGTAGGGGGCGCTACTGAGCCAGTTTTTGGAACCCACACATGAGACCCTTAAAATTTCAAATTTTTCACCAGTTCGGAGATGTGTGCAAAGTTTCATGAGTTTTCGGGAATGTTAAGCCTCCCAAAAAGGCAATTCATTTGGAGGAAGAATAATAATAATAATAATTAAAGCTGCAAGCAGCAATGAACGGGCCCTCGCACCTTCACGCAACTCGGGGGGGCTGGCAGGACTCCTTCTGACGTGTCAGTTCATTTCTGTCAAAGTTAGATATCGCATGCAGGAGTGACTCTGCATATCCTTGATACAGTGCTGGAATAACATATTTCACATTTTGTATCACTTTCTCTTTCCACTAGAGGGAGTTGGAGAGCGCACTAATTATACATCATGTTTTTGTACATCAAATATACACCACAGCATTTAACTTTCAGATAAATCGAAAGATAAGTGTTTGATGAGACCTACTTCCTGTTGCCACTAGGTGGGTCTATGAGTATCAGGCAATATGGTAATGAAAATATGTTCAGGGTGGGACTGATATGAATCATGTGAAGTTTGGTGGACACTGGACCATTTATGCCAAAGCTACAGCAATTTCGTTTTTCATGGTGAGACCTCAAGATTCAACGCTCAGCAGCGGGCGCGCCATTCAACATTGGGCAAATCCTGTGATAACTTTTGGTCACAAAGTAGTCACGCTTACATACACCAAGTTTGGAGCCAATCTGATTAAATCTGTAGGACAAGTTCGTTAATTTACAAGCCCTGGAAATGGGCAAAAATGCACAAAAGTGGCACAAGTAAATTCAAAATGGCGGACTTCCTGTTGGGTTTGGAGCATGGCTCCAAGAGGCTTTTTTGAACGTGATTGAGTGTTACAGGTGCCTACCAAGTTTCATACATGCAGGTCAAACCAGCTTTGGGGGCTGCTTAATTGAAATATTCTAGGGGGCGCTGTTGAGCCATCTTGGTGCATCAAAGCACAAAAATCACATCAGACAACAGGACTTGCAACCTCTGATGTGTATGCCACGTTTGGTGAGTTTTCAAGCATCCCTTGTCCCTTCAAAACAACATCGTGTTTAATGGTGAACAAGGCGGTGCCACAGTGACAGCATTTGATGAAAACTCAAAAGCTTCATTTTTAAGTATCATCAAGGTCTAAGGACTTAGACCAGCAAGTCTGAGGTGGGTCTGATAAACCTGCTAGAAGAGGGACATCAAAGAATGTATAAAGTAGCTTTCTGTTGCCAGTAGGTGGTGCTCTGGCGGTGATTCAAAATTCCTCTGTAGATGTGTTCAGGGCTGGACTGTCATCATATGTGTGAAGTTTTGGCAAGATATTCCCACGTGGAGTGAAGTTACAGCAACGTTTATCATCACGGCAAAACATCAAAGTTCGCTGCCAGGCCGTGGCCACGCCCTTCGATGAAAACTCACAGTTTCCACAATAAAGCATCATCAACGTCTTATGACTTTTTTCACCAAGTTTGAGGTGGATCTGGTCAATTCTGTAGGAGATGTACATTAAAGTCTAAAACATGACATTTCCCATTGCCGGTAGGGGGCGCTATGTTTATCTCTAATTATTGACATGTAGATGTGTTCAGGGTGGGACTGTCATCAATCCTGTGAAGTGTGGGCAAGATTGGACCATGTATGCTGGAGTTATAAACTACTTCCTGTTTAGTGGCGAAACCCCTAACTTTGACGCCATCCCACAGTCACACGCATTGACGAAAACTCAAGCTTTTGATAACTTTTCATCTTCAAGGTCTTGGGATGGGACAGACCAAGGTTTGAAGTCGATTGGATGAAGTCTTTAGGACTAGTTCATTCATTTATGACCCCTGGAAATTGCCAAAAATGCACCAAAATTGCACAGTAAATTCAAAATGGCCGACTTCCTGTTGGGTTTAGAGCATGCCTCCAAGAGGCTTTTTTGTACGTCTCTGGGCGTTACATAAGCCTGCCGAGTTTCATACATGTAGGTTAAACTAGCTTCAGGGACTGTTTCCTTAAACTTTTGTAGGGGGCGCTACTGACCCATTTTTTGGAACCTGCACACGAGACCCTTAAAATATCAAATTTTTCACCAGTTCTGAGATGTGTGCAAAGTTTCATGAGTTTTCGGGTATGTTAAGCCTCCCAAAAAGGCAATTCATTTGGAGGAAGAAACATGATAATAATAAAAAATCCTTGCATTTCAATAGGGCCCTCGCACCGCTAGGTGCTCGGGCCGTAATAAAAAATCCTTGCATTTCAATAGGGTCCTCGCACCGCTAGGTGCTTGGGCCCTAATAATAATTAAAGCTGCAAGCAGCAATGAATGGGCCCTTGCACCTTCACGCAACTCGGGGGGGCTGGCAGGACGCCTTCTGACGTGTCAATTCATTTCTGTCAAAGTTAGACATCGCATGCAGGAGTGACTTGGCATATCCCTGATACAGTGCTGGAATGACATATTTCACATTTTGTATCACTTCCTCTTTCCACTAGAGGGAGTTGGAGAGCACAGTAATTATACATCATGTTTTTGTACATCAAATATACACCACAGCATTTAACTTTCAGATAAATCAAAAGATAAGTGTTTGAGACCTACTTCCTGTCACCACTAGATAGCAGTATGAGTATCAGGAAATATGGCCATATAAATGTTTTCAGGGCAGAACTAATATGAATCAAGTGAAGTTTGATGGAGATCAGAACATTTACGGCAACAATATAGCAATTTCCTGTTTCATGGCAAGACCTCAAAATTAAACCCTCTGCAGCACGTATAAACACTAATGATATGTCATGTTTGTGAACATCAAATATACACCACAGCATTGAAATTTCAGGTTAATCCAAAGATAAGTGTCTGATAAGAAGTACTTTCTTTCGACACTAGGTGGCGCTATGATTATCAGGAAATATGGTAATGAGAATGTGTTCAGGGCGGGACTAATATGAATCATGTGAAGTTTGGTGGAGATTGGACCATTTATGCCAAAGCTACAGCAATTTTGTTTTTCATGGCAAGACCTCAAGATTCAACGCTCAGCAGCGGGCGCGCCATTCAACATTGGGCAAATCCTGTGATAACTTTTGGTCACAACCTTATTACGCTTACATACACCAAGTTTGGAGCCAATCTGATTAAATCTGTAGGACGAGTTCCTTAATTTACAAGTCCTGAAAAGGGGCAAAAATGCACAAAAGTGGCACAAGTCAATTCAAAATGGCGGACTTCCTGTTGGGTTTAGAGCATGGCTCCAAGAGGCTTTTTTGTATGTGATAGAGTGTTACAGGTGCCTACCATGTTTCATACATGCAGGTCAAACCAGCTTTGGGGGCTGCTTAATTGAAATATTCTAGGGGGCGGTGTTGAGCCATCTTGGTGCATCAAAGCACAAAAATCACATCAGACAACAGGACTTGCGACCTGTGATATGTATACCACGTTTGGTGAGTTTTCAAGCATCCCTGATCCCTTCAAAACAACACTGTGTTTGATGGCGAACAAGGCGGCGCCACGGTGACAGCGTTTGATGAAAACTCAAAAGCTTCATTTTTAAGTATCATCAACGTGTAAGGACTTAGACCAGCAAGTTTGACGTGGGTCTGATTAACCTGCTAGAAGAGGGACATCAAAGAATGTATAAAGTAGCTTTCTGTTGCCAGTAGGTGGCGCTATGGCAGTGATTCAAAATTCCTCTGTAGATGTGTTCAGGGCTGGACTTTCATCATATGTGTGAAGTTTTGGCAAAATATTGCCACGTGGAGTCAAGTTACAGCAACGTTTATCATCACATTGAAACATCAAAGTTCGCCGCCAGGCCATGGCCACGCCCTTTGACGAAAACTCACAGTTTCCACAATAAAGCATCATCAACGTCTTATGACTTTTTTTCACCAAGTTTGAGGTGGATCTGGTCAATTCTGTAGGAGATGTACATTAAAGTCTAAAATATGACATTTCCCATTGCCAGTAGGGGGCGCTATGTTTAGCTCTAATTATTGACATGTAGATGTGTTCAGGGTGGGACTGTCATCAATCCTGTGAAGTGTGGGCAAGATTGGACCATGTATGCTGGAGTTATAAACTACTTCCTGTTTAGTGGCGAAACCCCTAACTTTGACGCCATCCCACAGTCACACGCATTGACGAAAACTCAAGCTTTTGATAACTTTTCATCTTCAAGGTCTTGGGATGGGACAGACCAAGGTTTGAAGTCGATTGGATGAAGTCTTTAGGACTAGTTCATTCATTTATGACCCCTGGAAATTGCCAAAAATGCACCAAAATTGCACAGTAAATTCAAAATGGCCGACTTCCTGTTGGGTTTAGAGCATGCCTCCAAGAGGCTTTTTTGTATGTCTCTGGGCGTTACATAAGCCTGCCGAGTTTCATACATGTAGGTTAAACTAGCTTCAGGGGCTGTTTCCTCAAACTTTTGTAGGGGGCGCTACTGAGCCATTTTTTGGACCCTGCACACGAGACCCTTATAATATCAAATTTTTCACCAGTTCTGAGATGTGTGCAAAGTTTCATGAGTTTTCGGGTATGTTAAGCCTCCCAAAAAGGCAATTCATTTGGAGGAAGAATAATAATAATAATAATAATAAATCTTTGCATTTCAATAGGGTCCTTGCACCGCTAGGTGCTCGGGCCCTGATTAAAGTTGCAAGCAGCGATGAACGGGCCCTCACACCTTCACGCAACTTGGGGGGGCTGGCAGGATGTCTTCTGACGTGTCAGTTCATTTCTGTCAAAGTTAGACATCGCATGCAGGAGTGAATTTGCATATCTTTGATACAGTGCTGGAATGACATATTTCACATTTTGTATCACTTCCTCTTTCCACTAGAGGGAGTTGGACAGCGCAGTAATTATACATCATGTTTTTGTACATCAAATATACACCACAGCATTTAACTTTCAGATAAATCAAAAGATAAGTGTTTGAGACCTACTTCCTGTCACCACTAGCTAACACTATGAGTATCAGGAAATATGGTCATATAAATGTTTTCAGGGCAGAACTAATATGAGTCATCTGAAGTTTGATGGAGATCAGAACATTTATGGCAACAATATAGCAATTTCCTGTTTCATGGCGAGACCTCAAAATTAAACCCTCTGCAGCACGTATTGACACTAATGATATGTCATGTTTGTGAACATCAAATACACACCACAGCACTGAAATTTCAGGTTAATCCAAAGATAAGTGTCTGGTAAGAAGTACTTCCTTTCACCACTAGGTGGCGCTGTGACTATCACAGAATATTGTCATATAAATGTGTTCAGGGTGGGACAAATATGAATCATGTCAAGTTTGGTGGACAACAGACCATTTACTCCAAATTTATAGCAATTTCCTGTTTCATGGTGAGACATCAAAATTAAACCCTCTGCAGCACACGTAGACACTAATGATATGTCATGTTTGTGAACATCAAATATACACCACAGCATTGAAATTTCAGGTGAATCCAAAGATAAGTGTCTGATAAGAAGTACTTCCTTTCGACACTAGGTGGCGCTATGATTATCAGGCAATATGGTAGTGAAAATGTGTTCAGGGTGGGACTAATATGAATCATGTGAAGTTTGGTGGAGATTGGACCATTTATGCCAGAGCTACAGCAATTTCGTTTTTCATGGCGAGACCTCAAGATTCAACGCTCGGCAGCGGGCGCGCCATTCAACATTGGGCAAATCCTGTGATAACTTTTGGTCACAACATAGTCACGCTTACATACACCAAGTATGGAGCCAATCTGATTAAATCTGTAGAACAAGTTCGTTAATTTACAAGCCCTGGAAATGGGCAAAAACGCACAAAAGTGGCACAAGTAAATTCAAAATGGCAGACTTCCTGTTGGGTTTGGAGCATCGCTCCAAGAGACTTTTTTGTACGTAATAGAGTGTTACAGGTGCCTACCAAGTTTCATACATGCAGGTCAAAGCAGCTTTGGGGGCTGCTTAATTGAAATTTTCCAGGGGGCGCTGTTGAGCCATCTTGGTGCATCAAAGCACAAAAATCACATCAGACAACAGGACTTGTGACCTGTGATGTGTATGCCACGTTTGGTGACATGACATTTCCTGTTGCCAGTAGGGGGCGCTATGTTTATCTCTAATTATTGACATGTAGATGTGTTCAGGGCGGGACTGTCATCACTCCTGTGAAGTTTGGCCAAAATTGGACCATGTATGCTGGAGTTATAAACTACTTCCTGTTTAGTGGCGAAACCCCTAACTTTGACGCCATCCCACAGTCACACGCATTGACGAAAACTCAAGCTTTTGATAACTTTTCATCTTCAAGGTCTTGGGATGGGACAGACCAAGGTTTGAAGTCGATTGGATGAAGTCTCTAGGACTAGTTCATTCATTTATGACCCCTGGAAATGGCCAAAAATGCACCAACATTGCACAGTAAATTCAAAATGGCCGACTTCCTGTTGGGTTTAGAGCATGCCTCCAAGAGGCTTTTTTGTATGTCTCTGGGCGTTACATAAGCCTGCCGAGTTTCATACATGTAGGTTAAACTAGCTTCAGGGGCTGTTTCCTCAAACTTTTGTAGGGGGCGCTACTGAACCATTTTTTGGAACCTGCACACGAGACCCTTATAATATCAAATTTTTCACCAGTTCTGAGATGTGTGCAAAGTTTCATGAGTTTTCGGGTATGTTAAGCCTCCCAAAAAGGCAATTCATTTGGAGGAAGAATAATAATAATAATAATAATAAATCTTTGCATTTCAATAGGGTCCTCGCACCGCTAGGTGCTCGGGCCCTAATTAAAGCTGCAAGCAGCGATGAACGGGCCCTCACACCTTCACGCAACTCGGGGGGGCTGGCAGGACGCCTTCTGACGTGTCAGTTCATTTCTGTCAAAGTTAGACATCGCATGCAGGAGTGACTTTGCATATCTTTGATACAGTGCTGGAATGACATATTTCACATTTTGTATCACTTCCTTTTTCCACTAGAGGGAGTTGGACAGCGCAGTAATTATACATCATGTTTTTGTACATCAAATATACACCACAGCATTTAACTTTCAGATAAATCAAAAGATAAGTGTTTGAGACCTACTTCCTGTCACCACTAGCTAACACTATGAGTATCAGGAAATATGGTCATATAAATGTTTTCAGGGCAGAACTAATATGAGTCATCTGAAGTTTGATGGAGATCAGAACATTTACGGCAACAATATAGCAATTTCCTGTTTCATGGCAAGACCTCAAAATTAAACCCTCTGCAGCACGTATTGACACTAATGATATGTCATGTTTGTGTACATCAAATACACACCACAGCACTGAAATTTCAGGTTAATCCAAAGATAAGTGTCTGGTAAGAAGTACTTCCTTTCACCACTAGGTGGCGCTGTGACTATCACAGAATATTGTCATATAAATGTGTTCAGGGTGGGACAAATATGAATCATGTCAAGTTTGGTGGACAACAGACCATTTACTCCAAATTTATAGCAATTTCCTGTTTCATGGCGAGACATCAAAAGTAAACCCTCTACAGCGCGTGTAGACACTAATGATACGTCATGTTTGTGTACATCAAATATAGACCACAGCACTGAAATTTCAGGTGAATCCAAAGATAAGTGTCTGGTAAGAAGTACTTCTTTTCACCACTAGGTGGTGCTATGACTATCACGGAATGTTGTCATATAAATGTGTTCAGGGTGGGACAAATATGAATCATGTCAAGTTTGGTGGACAACAGACCATTTACTCCAAATTTATAGCAATTTCCTGTTTCATGGTGAGACATCAAAATTAAACCCTCTGCAGCACACGTAGACACTAATGATATGTCATGTTTGTGAACATCAAATATACACCACAGCATTGAAATTTCAGGTTAATCCAAAGATAAGTGTCTGATAAGAAGTACTTCCTTTCGACACTAGGTGGCGCTATGATTATCAGGCAATATGGTAGTGAAAATGTGTTCAGGGCGGGACTAATATGAATCATGTGAAGTTTGGTGGAGATTGGACCATTTATGCCAGAGCTACAGCAATTTCGTTTTTCATGGCGAGACCTCAAGATTCAACGCTCGGCAGCGGGCGCGCCATTCAACATTGGGCAAATCCTGTGATAACTTTTGGTCACAACGTAGTCACGCTTACATACACCAAGTATGGAGCCAATCTGATTAAATCTGTAGAACAAGTTCGTTAATTTACAAGCCCTGGAAATGGGCAAAAACGCACAAAAGTGGCACAAGTAAATTCAAAATGGCAGACTTCCTGTTGGGTTTGGAGCATGGCTCCAAGAGGCTTTTTTGTACGTAATAGAGTGTTACAGGTGCCTACCAAGTTTCATACATGCAGGTCAAAGCAGCTTTGGGGGCTGCTTAATTGAAATTTTCCAGGGGGCGCTGTTGAGCCATCTTGGTGCATCAAAGCACAAAAATCACATCAGACAACAGGACTTGTGACCTGTGATGTGTATGCCACGTTTGGTGACATGACATTTCCTGTTGCCAGTAGGGGGCGCTATGTTTATCTCTAATTATTGACATGTAGATGTGTTCAGGGCGGGACTGTCATCACTCCTGTGAAGTTTGGCCAAAATTGGACCATGTATGCTGGAGTTATAAACTACTTCCTGTTTAGTGGTGAGACCCCTAACTTTGACGCCATCCCACGGTCACACGCATTGACGAAAACTCAAGCTTTTGATAACTTTTCATCTTCAAGGTCTTGGGATGGGACAGACCAAGGTTTGAAGTCGATCGGATGAAGTATCTAGGACTAGTTCGTTCATTTATGACCCCTGGAAATGGCCAAAAATGCACCAAAATTGCACAGTAAATTCAAAATGGCCGACTTCCTGTTGGGTTTAGAGCATGCCTCCATGAGGCTTTTTTGTACGTCTCTGAGAGTTACATAAGCCTACCGAGTTTCATACATGTAGGTTAAACTAGCTTCAGGGGCTGTTTCCTCAAACTTTTGTAGGGGGTGCTACTGAGCCATTTTTTGGAACCCGCACACGAGACCCTTAAAATATCACATTTTTCACCAGTTCTGAGATGTGTGCAAAGTTTCATGAGTTGCAAGCAGCATTGGGCAGGACCTCGCACTCGCGCCCGTTTCGGCCCCCAGCTTATGTCGTCACTGTGAATTATTTAGAAATATCAAACATATTGCCACAAACATCAGAAAATCCTTACAGAGCTGAACGTTTTGATGTTTGAATGCTTTCTGTAGCTGTAGGTATGTAGAAGTGATGTCACAATATGCAAATTAGATGAGCGAATTTATTCCCATCAGATTCCTCTTCCTTTATTTTGAGGAAGAGACAACAAAAACAGCACAAAACAAAAGAAATCTACTGTGTAAATATGTTCAAAATGCTTTTTTACTGATATTAATGAAATCCAATATGGCTGCTGCCTAGTGATGCCACAATATGCAAATTAGATGAGTTAATTTACTCCCATCAGATTCCCCTCCCTTTTTTTGAGGATGACATGATAAAAACAATTCAAAAGAAAATAAATCTACTGTGTAAATATGTTCAAAATGTTCTTTTACTGAGATTTATGAAATCCAATATGGCCGCCGCCTAGTGATGCCACAGTATGCAAAATAGATAAGTTAATTTACTCCCATGACAAACTTTGGGTCATGATGAATAGTTTTCTCATTTACAGTATGCCTTTGTCTCTCACCACTTTCAAGCCACAGTCTTTTGAAATGTTGAAATGAAAATGGAATATTTTCCTCAATAAACTCTGGCACCTAAAGGGTTAAAATTGAGAATGTGACCCTGTCATGTCTGCATGTAAGATGTAGACACGCACACACATCATGTTTCTGTGAGTTTGTGTGTGACAGCAGTTGCCATCATAGACATATATACATAGACGCCGCATTGACTGCCGCTGCCTATCAGAGCCGACGTCCTCACCGGCCGCCATCTTGTATGGGTCTCGTTTCGTCTCCACAATGCATTCACCTCTATTGAGGAAGGAGCTGTATGCACAAGTAAAATAGAATAACTCACTGAATTTTTAACTGATTTTCACACGGTTTGGTTTGTTACAAACGGCACACATGTAGTTATGATACAGGATGCTTTCGTACATTAAAAATGCGGGATTTCATGCTTTAATACTTTCTGTAGATAGCAACAGCATGTTATTTAGGTCATAACACAGTTATTTTTTTCACCTCAACCCCAGAGTGGGATATATATATATATATATATATATATATATATATATATATATATATATATATATATATATATACGCATATATATATATATATATATATATATATATATATCATAGACTGTATAAAATTATGTATATACAGTACAGGCCAAAAGTTTGGACACACCTTCTCATTCAATGCGTTTTCTTTATTTTCATGACTATTTACATTGTAGATTCTCACTGAAGGCATCAAAACTATGAATGAACACATGTGGAGTTATGTACTTAACAAAAAAAGGTGAAATAACTGAAAACATGTTTTATATTCTAGTTTCTTCAAAATAGCCACCCTTTGCTCTGATTACTGCTTTGCACACTCTTGGCATTCTCTCCATGAGCTTCAAGAGGTAGTCACCTGAAATGGTTTTCCAACAGTCTTGAAGGAGTTCCCAGAGGTGTTTAGCACTTGTTGGCCCCTTTGCCTTCACTCTGCGGTCCAGCTCACCCCAAACCATCTCGATTGAGTTCAGGTCCAGTGACTGTGAAGGCCAGGTCATCTGCCGCAGCACTCCATCACTCTCCTTCTTGGTCAAATAGCCCTTACACAGCCTGGAGGTGTGTTTGGGGTCATTGTCCTGTTGAAAAATAAATGATCGTCCAACTAAACGCAAACCGGATGGGATGGCATGTCGCTGCAGGATGCTGTGGTAGCCATGCTGGTTCAGTGTGCCTTCAATTTTGAATAAATCCCCAACAGTGTCACCAGCAAAACACCCCCACACCATCACACCTCCTCCTCCATGCTTCACAGTGGGAACCAGGCATGTGGAATCCATCCGTTCACCTTTTCTGTGTCTCACAAAGACACGGCGGTTGGAACCAAAGATCTCAAATTTGGACTCATCAGACCAAAGCACAGATTTCCACTGGTCTAATGTCCATTCCTTGTGTTTCTTGGCCCAAACAAATCTCTTCTGCTTGTTGCCTCTCCTTAGCAGTGGTTTCCTAGCAGCTATTTGACCATGAAGGCCTGATTGGCGCAGTCTCCTCTTAACAGTTGTTCTAGAGATGGGTCTGCTGCTAGAACTCTGTGTGGCATTCATCTGGTCTCTGATCTGAGCTGCTGTTAACTTGCGATTTCTGAGGCTGGTGATTTGGATGAACTTATCCTCAGAAGCAGAGGTGACTCTTGGTCTTCCTTTCCTGGGTCGGTCCTCATGTGTGCCAGTTTGGTTGTAGCGCTTGATGGTTTTTGCGACTCCACTTGGGGACACATTTAAAGTTTTTGCAATTTTCCGGACTGACTGACCTTCATTTCTTAAAGTAATGATGGCCACTCGTTTTTCTTTAGTTAGCTGATTGGTTCTTGCCATAATATGAATTTTAACAGTTGTCCAATGGGGCTGTCGGCTGTGTATTAACCTGACTTCTGCACAACACAACTGATGGTCTCAACCCCATTGATAAAGCAAGAAATTCCACTAATTAACCCTGATGAGGCACGCCTGTGAAGTGGAAACCATTTCAGGTGACTACCTCTTGAAGCAAAGGGTGGCTATTTTGAAGAAACTAGAATATAAAACATGTTTTCAGTTATTTCACCTTTTTTTGTTAAGTACATAACTCCACGTGTTCATTCATAGTTTTGATGCCTTCAGTGAGAATCTACAATGTAAATAGTCATGAAAATAAAGAAAACGCATTGAATGAGAAGGTGTGTCCAAACTTTTGGCCTGTACTGTATATTAATATCTGGCAGTATACATGTGTGACAATAATCATATGTGTATAATAACAGTAGAAGTATGCCTAATGACTAATGATGGCAGCAGCAGCAGGAGGCATCTGGCAGGACCACGGCAGCAACACAACCACACATGTCACGCTATCCAGGCACCGCTGCGATATGAGTTAATCTGAGAGACAGTGGAGCACAAAGGCTTATAGGGGGGTCCTCTGGCAGACTAGGCCTAAGTCAGCCTAACTAGGGGCTGGTACAGGGCAAGCCTGAGCCAGCCCTAACTATAAGCTTTATCAAAAAGGAAAGTCTTAAGTCTAGTCTTAAATGTGGAGACGGTGTCTGCCTCCCGAACCGCAACAGGAAGATGATTCCACAGGAGAGGAGCCTGATAGCTGAAGGCTCTGGCTCCTGATCTACTTTTGGAGACTTTAGGGCCCACGAGTAACCCTGCATTCTCAGAGCGCAGTGTTCTGGTGGGATAATAAGGCACTATGAGCTCTCTAAGATATGACGGAGCCTGACCATTTAGAGCTTTTTAAGTTAACAGTAGGATTTTAAATTAAATTCTGGATTTTACAGGGAGCCAGTGCAGAGAAGCTAAAACAGGAGGAATATGATCTTGTTTCTTAGTTCCTGTTAGTACATGTGCTGCTGCATTCTGAATTAGCTGGAGAGTTTTTAAGGACTTACTAGAGCTACCTGATAATAGAGAGTTACAGTAATCCAGCCTTGAGGTAACAAAAGCGTGGACCAATTTTTCTGTATCTTTTCGGGTCAGGATAGGCCTAATTTTCGCAATATTACGCAGATGAAAAAATGCTGTCTGTGAGGTTTATTTTAAATGAGAATTAAAAGACAAATCTTGATCAAATGTTACTCCGAGGTTTCTTACGGTAGTGCTAGAGGCCAGAGCAATGCCATCTAGAGAAACTATGTCATCAGTCTCTGAGTTATTTGGGGCCAAGAACAATAACTTCAGGAAATTGGTGCTCATCCGGGTTTTTATGTCTTTAAGGCAGTTATGGAGTTTAGTTAATTGATTACTTTCTTCTGGCTTCATCGATAAATACAACTGTGTATCATCCGCATAACAATGGAAATTTAAAGAGTGATTTCTAATGATGTTACCTATAGGAAGCATATATAAAGTAAAAAGGATTGGTCCGAGCACAGAACCTTGCGGAACTCCAAAACAAACTTTGGTACATAAGGATGATTCATTATGAACCTCAACAAACTGAAAACGATCAGATAAATAAGATTTAAACCAGCTTAGTGCAGAACCTTTTAGGCCAATTAGCTGATCCAGTCTCTGCAGTAGAATTTGATGGTCAATAGTGTCAAACGCCACACTAAGATCTAATAAAACAAGTACAGAGACGAGTCCTTTGTCTGAAGCAATCAGAAGGTCATTTGTAATTTTAACTAGTGCTGTCTCAGTGCTATGATACACTCTAAATCCTGACTGAAATTCCTCAAATAAATTATTATCCTGGAGAAAATCACACAGCTGGTCTGTGACTACTTTCTCAAGGATCTTTGACAGAAAGGGAAGATTAGATATTGGTCTATAGTTGGCTAACACCTCTGGATCCAGGGTGGGCTTTTTTAGTAGAGGTTTAATTACAGCTACCTTAAAAGACTGTGGTACATAGCCTGTTAATAAGGATATATTGATCATATCTAATATAACTGACTTTAGTGTTAACTAAAGGTAAGACCTCCTTAAGTAGCCTAGTTGGGATGGGGTCTAAGAGACACGTTGATGATTTAGATGAAGAAATCACTGCGGTCAATTCTTGAAGAGAAATTGGGGAGAAGCAATCTAAATATATATTAGGTCTTACAGCTGTGTTTGAGCAGAGATACTGGATGAAGCGAGATACCCAACTCAGCTCACTTCCTGATTCAGTGACGTCAGCGCCACGCCCCCGTAGGAGACTTGAGGCAGCTCTGAATGTATTGTCGTCAATGAGGAAAATGAACGTGATCACAATTTATGGTCAATTCTTTCGCCCAGTAGTCACTAAAGTAAATATTGAGTTCATTTTCCACAAGCCACACATCTTACCAACATTCTGACATTAAAGCTGCATTTTTCATCCGCACAGATCAAGAGAAAGTTAACTTTGTTTGAGCCCTGTCCGTCTCAGAAAACAAGTTCTCGCGAGATTTCGTGATCTTGATAAACAGGCGGTAAAATCACAGTTAGTTTACAAACAGTTATTTACCGCTAGTAATAAATAAAAAATGCCCAAGCTTGTGCAGCAATAGGCTGCAATAATAGGAAGAATGTATTTTCATTCCACCTGCTTCTCGATCCGCATACACAGACATCCACAGAGCCTCTGTTCAACACGGTGGTGGGGAGGGGGGTTGAGGGAGAACAGGCTCTGATTGGAGGGAGAGCTAACCACGCCCACTTAGGAGACAGGAAGAGTAACCGTTTTCTTAACATTGGATAAGCCTACAGTTGGGTATCTCCCTTCATCCAATATCTCTGGTTTGAGGTTAGATAGGTACTATCTGAGGACAGGAGGTCATGAATTTTGCCTCTAATAGTTAGAATTTTGTCATTAAAAAAGCTCATAAAATCATTACTGCTAAGGGCTAAAGGAATACAAGGCTCAATAGAGCTTTGACTCTCAGTCAGCCTGGCTACAGTGCTGAAAAGAAACCTGGGGTTATTCTTGTTTTCTTCTATTAATGCTGAGTAGTTTGCTCTGGCATTGTGGAGGCACCTCTTATAAGTTTTGAGACTGTCTGCCCAGATTAAACGAGATTCTTCCAGTTTGGTTAATCGCCAATTCCTTTCAAATTTTCACGATATTTGTTTTAACTTACGGGTTTGAGAGTTATACCAAGGAGCGAACTTTCTTTGCTTTGTTAACTTCTTTTTAAGAGGAGCTACAGAGTCGAGTGTTGTTCGCAGCGAGCTTACGGCGCTATCGACAAAATGATCAATTCAGGAGAGGTTAAAGTTGAAATCAAAAGTAATCAGATAATGATCCGATAGCGAGGGATTCTGTGGAAAGACTGTTAGGTTATCAGTTTCAATTCCATACGTCAGAACTAGATCGAGGGTATGGTTAAAACAATGAGTGGGTTCATGTACACCCTGACTGAAGCCAATGGAGTCTAATAATGAGATAAACGCGGTAGCCATGGAGTCATTATCAATGTCGACATGAATGTTAAAATCGCCTACAATAATAACTTTATCTGATTTAAGAACTAAACTGGATAAAAACTCTGAGAATTCAGATACAAATTCAGAATACGGGCCAGGAGCACGGTACACTGTAACAAATAAAAGTGGCTGCAAGGTTTTCCAGGTTGGATGTAAAAGACTAAGAACGAGTCTTTCAAATGAATTATAATCTAGTTTAGGTTTTGGGCTGATTAACAGACTAGAGTTAAAAATGGCTGCAACTCCCCCTCCTCGGCCGCTGCCTCGAGGCATGTGAGTGTGAATGGTTGCCTGTCTCTATGTGTCAGTCTTGTGATAGTCTAGCAACCTGTCCAGGCTGTACCCTGCCTTTCGCCCAATTTCAGCTGGGATAGACTCCAGCCCTACTGTAACCACCAACAGAATAAGCAGTTACAAAAAATGAATTAATGAATGACCTTACATTTAGGCCACCGAATCCACAAACATTGGCAATGCTAAATTGTGAAGCTTTTGAGTTTTTGTCAAATGGTATGGCAATGGATAGGTGTCAAACTTCTTGTTTCACAACGAAACAGGAACTGGTTTGTAACTTTACTGTACATGGCCCAGTCTGCCCCAAACTTCATGTTTCACATGTACATGAGAGCCGGCCTGAGGACATCTACATGCCAACATTCAGTTATAGTCAGAGCTCCACCTACTGGCAACAAGAAATGACATGTTATACTTTCTAGTACTACTCCCAGCAAGTTGACCAGATCCACTTTTAAATTCGGGGCAGAAAAGCCCTAAAGACCTTGTTGATGCTTTATTGTGAAGATTGTGAGATTTAGTCGAACAGTGGCAGTGAGGCAGATTTAGATGTTTTGACATGCCACCGGAAGCTGTTGTAAATTGATGTCACATGGTCAGATCTTTTAAGTTTTCACACTTTTGATGAGAGTAAAGTCCTGAAGACATCTACATACCAATTTTGAGTCAGTCATAGTGCCACCTACTGGTAACAGGAAATTATATGTTTTATACTTTGACGTGCTCCTTGTAGCAGATTCACCAGATCCACCTCAGAGTTGCTCAGGTAAGTCCGAAGACCTTCTACTTAAAAATGAAGCTTTAAAGTTTTCATCAAACACCGTTGCTGTGTTGATACATTTTTCGCCATGAAATAGGAAGCTGTTTTCGAGGGGCTAGGGATGCTTGAAAACACACAAAACTTGTCACATATATAAGAAGTGCTAAAATGTGTTATCTGATATGATTTTTTGCTTGTGTTTGCCGAGGGGGCTCAATATCAGCGAAGTAGCCCCATGGTAAATTTCACCTAGATAAAAAAGAAATTGGTGCACACGTGTATGAGCTCTAGACTTAAAAAGTATCTTGGGGCCACACTGTAAACAGGAATTTGGCCATCTTTAGTTTAGGTGAAAATTTTTGTTCAAAACAGGCCCCATACTTTTACTAACTCCTCTTAGCAGATTAACATGATTCACCTAAATTTTGTTCAGTATAATCCCATGACCTTCCTGATGCTAAATTGCAAAGCTTTAAGTTTTGTCAAACAACATTGCTGTGCCAGCAAATTCCAATGTTTTATCATGACACAGGAAGCTTTTGTAATTTGACTTTACATACAATTTGCCCCAAATTTCACATGCTGTGCAAAAATCCAAGCCTGAAGACATCTGAGGACACAAATTTGATCAGAAAAGTCCTTGATGATGCTGTATTGAGAAGATGGTGAGTTTTTGTTTAATGACTTTTCCGTGTGGTGGCCATTTTACATGTATCACTATAAAACAGACAGTTGCTCTATTTACAGCATGTGTTGTCCAATGTGCTCCAAATTTTTCATGCTTCATAACACTACTGACCTCATGACATCTACAAGCATACATTAAGTTATAGTCATAGTGCCACCTACTAGCAACAGGAAACACTTATAGTTGTTGTACACCTCCTAGCGGGTTGACCAGATCCACTTCGAATGTGGTCAAATAAATAACAAAAAAAAAAAGAATGTTATTATTATTTCTAGTAATTATTGTGAGTTTTCATTAAATGTTGTCATGGTGACACATTTTTTGCCATGCCATAGGATGTTGTTATAACTTGAGAATACATTGTGTAATCTGTCCAAATTTTCCTATTTCATAAAACTCCAGGTCGAAAGACATTAACATGCCTATCAGGTGTCATAGACAGTAATCCTTGTGTGACAATCATCATTTGATTTACATGCACTATACACAGTGTGGGTTACAATTCATATATAGCAGCATGATCCATAGTTAGTGTGCAGAGCCGGCCCAAGGCATAAGCGAACTAAGCACCTGCTTAGGGCCCCGTGACCACTAGGGGGCCCCCAAGAACAATTAACTTAAAAAAAGAAAAAAAGAATTTTTTTTTCCATGTGTGAGTGATGATGATTCATATATCATCAAATGTACGTTGTTGTACAAAAAGACAATATTATATTAACAGAGTGTAGTTTCCTACTGCCTCTCTGCTCTAAATGTCAGAGCTCCGCTAGGAAGGTGTGCATCCAGCCCTGCAGTGCACACTGCGCATCCAAGGAGCTAGGAGCAGGTGAAAGGCCTAATAATGTCACAAATAGGACATACCTTTCAGGGGCAGAAGAAAGAAAAAGGAAGAAAGAGGAAGAGGAGAAAAAAACAACAAGATAAAGGTATGTTTGCATATCTTGGTAATGTAACGTTTGGTGTCAAGGAGATTTTTAAAAGTTTCCTCAAATTAGGAAAGTCCCTAATTATTGTTGATATTTTGTTCCAACTATGTTAGCCTATAATAGCAAATTAGCTAGCTAACATTAGTTCAAAACTAGAGAAATTTCTCTTTTAACTGGTAGGTTAAATAGCTTACTATTCAAGCTAACGTTTTTGTGTTTGTGCAATACTCTGAATAAGTTGATTCTCAGTGTATATATTCTGGGTCACTTTTGGGCATCAAAATAACGTTTTTGATAACGTTTGATAGCAAATGTTTAATAACAACTAACATTAATTACAGACGCGGTGACGTTTGCTAGCAATATGTTTTTGCATTAATGAATTAACTTAGTTAACTTATAGTTTGAGATATGTTGTTTGCTGCAGAGCATAGTAATTTATGTGAGTAAATAAACATATTCCTTTTACATCAACTCCCTATTATGCTCATAAGTTATGTGAAACTTCCCCAGGAGCACTGTTTAAGTATTTTGGAGGAGGCACTGGCTCAGCCCAGAGGCAGTCCATCTCCTCAGGCTCAGCCAAGGCTAATGAATCAGGTGAGGGAAAAACTGTCACCATATATATTTAATTTCTAGTCAAATTATCTCATAAGATATACTAATATAAGATATAATCATATGACAAGGGACATGTTTTTCATCTTAGGTCCATCTCCATCCTCTGCTCCATCCACTGTGCCCACTGTCCCCTCTGTGTCTGCTGCAACCTCAGCTGTACCTGGCAAGTTAACAACAAAACAGCCTTTGTAATTGCTCAATGTACTGCAGAACATTCTGAGATGAATCATTTTTAATATAAGATATAATTATATGAAAAGAGACATGTTTTTAGACAAATGCATATTATTTCAAAACTTCTCAAGCAATTTTCAGTTGTTCCACTGGCAGATTGTTTTCTTATTACAAGCTATAGCTGTACTATTTTACTTAGAAAATAAGCAGCAAGTGTAATATGACATCTAACATGACTAGCTTTTGTTGTTGTTTTTCATCTTAGGTCCATCTCCATCCTTTGCTCCATCCACTGTCCCCTCTGTGTTGCAGTTTATTTAAAACAAAAAATAACAAAGCAGATTGTGTTTACAGTAAAGGACTGGTTCATTTTGTTACTGTTACTTTTACTAGATGACATTCGGTATCCCACTTAGTACTATATCACTTTGAATATTAAGTGTAAATCAACCCCAGGCTGCTCTTGTAGCTGAATTTGCTACCATTTCAGATTAAAAACCATAAATGGGTAAACATGCTGGGCTGCTCTTTGAGGTTTTATGTATTGATTCTCTGTGTGGCCAGTAGGGAGAGTTGCTGACTTTGCCAAATATTAATTGAAAGATTTTTCAGCAAGTTTGCAAATCTGTTGTCTGCTTCCATGGCCTTAATCACTGTGGATTACAATCTAACTACAACAAAAAGTTCTCACATCTAGTTTTACAAGTGTATCTGTAATGATAGAGTAGAACATGAAATAACTTATAGTAGGTGTGTGAATTTTGCTTAGGGCCCCAAGGAGGCTTGGGCCGGCCCTGCCTCTGGCACCAGCCTTTTAATCAAAAGTCAGAACAAAAACCCACGGGGAGGCTACATTCAGCCATTATGGCCCTCACTTATGGAATAGCCTTCCGGAGAGCATCAGGGCTGCAGAGACTGTTGATGTTTTTAAAAGGAGGCTCAAGACTCACCTTTTTAGTTTGGCTTTTAAATTATTTATTTTTAAATCTTTATGCATTTTATTATTATTAAATTTCTAAATCTTCATTTTTTAATCTTTAAATCTTTAATTTTTTTCTAAATCCTAAAATTTTTATGCATTTTATCATTATTTTATCTCATACCTGTTTTATCCTATCCTATTGCCTTTTAGTCTTTTAGTTTTAAGCTCCAGTGTTTCCTCATGGGGGGCCTCCACGCTGGGAGGTGTGTCCAGTCTCCCGTGGGGATGTCGTCCTGGAGATCCCTCAGGTCCGGAGGACTGGGAGGCTCTGCACCATATGTGGAGTCTACCCCGGTCTATCTGGGTCGGGTGGTCTCTGTGGCGGCGCTCCCTCTGGCCATAGGCTGTGACACCTCTTAGTGTGGACGAGTTTCCCATAGGTGTTTTTTCTTCACCTGGTTCCTCAGTGCCCAGCTATGTTACTATATTGACTCTGTGTGTGTGTGTGTGTGTGTGTGTGTGTGTGCATGTGCAGGGGTGTTTATATGTGGGGATGGGAGGGGTGGGTTTTCAATATTTGTAGTATTTTTTGGTGTATGTTTTTATTTTGTGAAGCACTTTGTGTTGCATTTTAATGTATGAAAAGTGCTATATAAATAAAGTTTGATTTGATTTGATTTGAAGATGTTCTTGAGACAGCCCTTTGACAAAAATGAGAAAGATGCAAGGCCACAGTGACCTTGAACATTGACCACTAAAATCTAATCAGTTCATCCTTAAGTCTAGGTGGAAGTTTGTGCCAAATTTGAAGAAATTTCCTCAGGGCATTCTTGGAATATTGCGTTCAAGAGAATGGGATGGACGGACAGATGGACAACCCGCAACTTCATGCCTCTGGCCATGGCTACAGCTGGCAAGAAGGCATAAAAATATACCAATTGTTTAAGATGTTAGTAGAGGTGATCTTGTTTGTTTGGTCAAGATGAAGCTGTTGATCATGCGCTTTTGCAAGATCCACAGCTAAAGGACTTGAAGGATAAAAGAAAAATATAGGCACATGCCTTCTGTATTTGTCATCAATACAAACAAGAATGATGTGTGATGAAAAAATGCAACAAGAACAGGTGGTCCCTGTTAAATTGCAGAGGATTGAGACTTGTCTCGATGGGGGTCTCTTAAAATTATCACAAAGCAATTGGTTGATAAAGGACATTTTGGGTCAAACACTTGTCTTACCTTAAGACCCTGAAGACACTTGACATTCCTGTATTTGCATTTTTTTCCCGGTGCTCTTCTCACTGGTTCAGCGTAGGCCAGGCTTAAATGTAAAACTTTGATACAACCTACATCTAAGCACCAACAAGGATTATCAGCATTTGAATGTTTAGTAATGCCTAAAGATGATTTTTTTTGTCATGAATATTAAATGTCACAGAAAATACTTCAGATTTGAAAAAAAAATGTTTTCAGGGGCTTTATGTGCCAGTCTGTGCATTCTGCAGAGAGACTAAGTTAGCTTAGCACAAAGACCAGAATCACATCCAACAGCTATCTTCCATCGTAGGGAAAGAAAATGTCTCCAATGTGTCCTGTTGGCAAGTAATTTAGACAACATATCTATTTTTTTTTTTTTTTCACTTTTGACAGAGCTGAGGCCTATACTACGAAGCCAGTTCAATTTACCCAGGATATCTTTTTGTTATCTGGTTTGACTACCCCTAACACTGGCTGGATAACCGGTACTACAAAGCTGGTTATCAACCAGTTCAGTCAACTCTGGGTTTTCCTGTTCAGCCACAAGTATGTTCATGTGAAGGAGGCAGGGGTGTTAGTTATGAGCAACATCATCAGAACCATGAATGAAGTAGGTTGCTTCATATCATATGAGATGAAACGGTACCGCAAGGACTGTGAGACAGTAAAATGTCAATGACGCCAGATGTAAACAATACTAACTACAGAAAACATTAAAAATACTATTCAAAAACTCACCGTCGGCAAGACTTAAATTACGTGTAGATATCACTGGACTATATGAGACATTTGCATGGACTATTTTTTCGTTGTTTTGTTGGATGATGTCACATAAACACTTTAAAGTGATGTCAGACTGTTTCTGCTACTGAAGTAAAAGGTGGAAAAGTAGTTAATGACTGATGATCTATTTGACCGAAATGTGGCATTTATAATAACAGGAGCTGATTAACAGTGTGTGGATTATTTAACTAATAAATATCATCCGTTTTATCTTAGTTCTCATCATACAGGTGCCTCATGTTATTTTGAGCTGCTGTGTAAAAAGCAAAAACAAAAGCATCACTATCACTGCAGACTTAAGTAAACTTTGCATAAGTGAAAATACTGCGAAAAAATCCTGTGTTTAGTGTTGTAAATAATCTCTCCGTTTGTTAGAAGCTCTGTTTTTAAACCAGTGGAAATAGGGCCCTGGAACAATGAAATTATTCTACTGACCTGTAACAGCATATAGGCTACTCTTTTTTTATCTGAGACTCCCAACCATCATCCTTGGATACTTTTTCTTCAGTGATCTGATTGGTCAGAGGTTGGGTGTTGACAGCCTGTGATCTGATACTATGACATTAACCTGCTCTGGAGCAGGTTAGCTGTTGTTGTCAGTTACCATAGTGTTTTATCCCTGTAAAAAGAGAACCAGCTTTGTAGTACTGAAAACCCTGACTTAACCCCGAAGTTACCTCGCTAACTTCAAATCCTGTATCACAGTATAGGCCTCTGAGCTAGCTTCTAATATTTGTGCTAAGATAGGCTAAACACAAGGTGCAAAATTGTGTATGTAGGTGAAGAAAAAAAAAACAAACAAAAAAATAACACCGCATGTATCAGTATACAGGAGGTGCCTCTAAATAGATTGCGTAGCCACTGAGCATGTCTGAGACAGCAGACACAGCACCACTCTGATAGCTGGATAGGCAGTTGAACTTTCCATCAAAAGTCATATACATTAGTCAATGAAGTACAGGCAAATCTTAATCCAGAATAAATAGGTTAACTAATGATGTAAAAATGCAATCATAACCTTAAAGATATCAGTAAAATCCTTTCTCTTAACAGGTTTGAGTCCTTTAATACTTGTGGCTCACAACTTTCCCCTCATAAAATCTTTATCTTAAAGCCTTTGGAAACACAGCTTGAAATGGTAAAAATGCATATATTATATCAAAGTCGAGTGTCTCATAAATCATCCACTCCCTCGTTTTGATTGACATCTCCCTGGCTCAGCAATGGCTGCCACAAATTTAATCCAGCTGTACATGTTTGAGCCAAAGAGCGTGGATACCAAGAGGCGAAGCTCCGTTGAATTTTTGCCAACAGCCACTAGGGGCGCTGCGGTAGCGCAACATTCAAGATGTCAAGGAGAGAGAATGAAAAAAGTAAAAGAAAACAGTGTAGTGCAATTAATTGCAATAACTATCAGTGGAACACCCCGCACCTGGCCTTCCACCGTTTCCCGAAGGATCCCGACAGGTAAGAACTCCTGAGGTGTAAGTTTTAAATTGTTTTAATATCAATTTAATATGCCAGTTTTGGGGGGAAGATAACACTTGCAAAACTGATGAAGCTATCAGAACTGATTACTGCTTTAGCATTAAAATATATCACATTAAAATAGCCTATATAGTATTATTATTATTATTATTATTACTAATACTACTACTGTCCCCTTACTGTACAAACTGTAAATAAATCTTTATTCCTGACTATGTGACGTCGCCATTTATGTATTTCTAGTTAAAATATTGATTTTTTTTTTTATTTTTATTTTTTGGTAGATTGGCTTATGGGGTGATTTTGAAGGAGTAATTAAGTTAATCTTCTCATAAGTGGATGTAATATGTAGAGATGCCATCTAGGCCATTTTTCTTCGTTTTGTTTTTTTTTAAAGTCTATATTTTGCTTTACAAAAATGTGAAAAAGCAGCTGTGACCAAGCTATCACGAGGTGAGTAGCATTGTAAGCATAATTAATAGCAATATACTTCAGTTTGTCTGTGTGTTTTTGTATGCAAGCGGGTCTGCTGCGGTCTGCTTACAGTCCAAAATGGCGGCGGTAGGATTGAGCTTCGCCTCTTGGTATCCATACTCTTTGTTTGAGCCCTCTGATGATTCAGAGGACGAAGCAGAAGCCCTGCCAGCTGAAAATGATTCCTTTCAGGTGGTCACTGAATGGTAAGTTTCAAAATGTTTTGTGATTCATATTAATGTTACTTAGTAGAATAGTTAGCATAACTTTTACATGCAATGTTAGCTGAGATGAATGACAACGGGAGGCTAGCGCTTTGCCTTTCTTCATTGAGATACATTTTCATTGAAAACATAAATCTGCTCCGTTTTTCTTATAATAGCCATTTTCATCCAAACACATCCAGTCTTAATAGATTAAATATGTCTTTACTCTGACACACACCGACCCTCAAAGCGGGAGAGACCGGTGCCGGCTAAAATTGTGTTGTTTCCCACAGCATCACCTCCGCGATTGGGGATATGTTTATGCATAGCAAAGCTAACTACTTGGGGTTGGGGTTAGGAGTGAGGAAGGGTGCACATTACGTCCCCTCCCCGCAAGCCGACACCGGCACCGGGCCTGGTGGGGAAGCCCGGCCACTCACAAGCCGCCTCTTCCTGCAGCTCCATGAGATGCAAAGGCTCGGACTGTCCGGGCTCTGGAGCCGGTCAATCTGATTCGAGTGCTGCTGGGAGCCCGCCGGAGGCAGAGCCTCCGCTGGGTCGCAGCCGAGCGGTTCAGCCAGTTTACGATCTGTATTTTCTAAACATCAGACAAGAAAGAGGAGTTGGCTCAGACTCAAAGAGGCAGATTTAGCTGAAGCAGAAAGGTTTTGTTGCGCTGCCACTGGGGGGCAGGATGAGACAACTGACGGATGATTTATGATTGGTTTGTAATTTATTGCATAATAAATCTCAGAGATAGAGAATGTACAAAAACTTATAAGACAGATATTTCGAATTTGGATAGAAACTGATTTCTAATTGTTTTTACATGTTTAATATTATGTACATAAGACCCTAAATTACATAGTTAGAAGGCTATTGTGGATTTGGGTTTCCAGAGGCTTTAAAAATAAAAGATGACAGAATTAGTTGCAAAATTTTTGTCCCATTATACAAAAAGAAATTCCACACCACATAAAAAATAGTTCTGTAACTTCACAGTTTTGGTGTGCTGATCAGTGTCCATCCATACTTCGGTCTCTTCCCTGCTGAAGTTACTTAGCAGCTGTTTATTCTGTATGTCCTGACTAATCCTTCGCTACCTCTACATGCACACACTAACCTTGTTACCTCAAGTTTCAATTGCATCTCTCTCAATCACCTGAAACAACCCAGGAGTTTGTGTAATACATCAAAGCAGGTCCACACAACAGCCTGACAGCAGAGATTCTTACTGTGATGAACATTTGGACTCAACTAAACAGCAGTAAGACCACTTGATGAAGACCAAGATGGCGGAGATGTTGTGTGACCTTTTTTTATTTTTTGACATCAAATGTTTCAAGGGTGTTAACTTTTCTGATCACAAGAGAAATGACCTTGATTAGGCGGACATGTCGAGATAGCCTTAGTCCTGCTCATAGTGGAAGCTGGTTCTTGGACTGCACCTGCAGCTCTGTACTTGGATATGGGATAGGCTGAGGAGAGCTGCTGCTTCTCTTTGTCTCTGTCGCCAAGACCTCAGTCCTCTCATCCACCCTCCTCTCGTCCTCCTTCCTCTTGTCCTCAGCTTTCTGTTTCTCTGCCTTGGTCTTGAACCTCAGCCCATGGCCTGTCACCCAAAGACAGGATTATTTTCATTACGTCTGATAATGTTTTCTCTAACAGTGGTTGATGAAAACTGACTGATTATCATGTTCTATGATTTTTTAGATATTCATGCAAAATGTGTGCAGTATTATGTTAGAAAAATGACTTACGATTATGACTTTCCCTTGATAACCCCCTTAGTATCAGATATATTGGTGATAAAATAATCAGCACAGACTGTTATCTGTGCATGTACCTACTTGGACAGTCTGCCACCTCCTTGTAGGCCTTCTTCTTGCAGCAGCCTCGACACAGGTTGAAGACACATTTATTTCCCTGCAGAGCAAAAGAAACCATATCAGCTGCTGGGGCTGAATCGGGATTGTCTTTTTTGATTCCTTGAAAGAAGCACATGCAGAAAGAAAAGACATCCTTATACAGTGGTGGAAAAAAGTTTTCGGACACCCTTAAAATTTTACACAATCTCAAATATTATCGTGAAATATTTGTGGAAAAATCTTTTTTGTGTTTCAAAAGGTGTGGCTGCATTAGACAGATACAAACATACAAATTATATTTTTTTGTTTATTGTTTACAAGAAAAACTAACAAAACTAAATTCTTGACAGTTTCAATATGTCAGTTCTCAACATTGTCGGTATCAAAGTCAACAAATAACAGAGAATGTGTTCAAAACTGAACAAAAAAATAAATAAACCATCACATCATCAAATTAATTTTTCAGTAGTCCTGCCATTGGCACGTAGTGGAGCTCTAATCCTGGCTGGCATGTTCCCCACGAGCCTTTCACACTGTTGAGGGGTAATCTTGTCCCATTCTTCTTGAATTACTGCTTTTAATTCTTCTAAATTCTTTGGTTTATGCTTTGAAACAGACCTTTTGATAATCCACCACAGATTTTCAATGGGGCTCATGTCCGGGGATTGAGCTGGCCACTCTAAGACCTGGATACTGTGCTCCTGCAGCCAAGTTCTACTGGCCTTGAATGTGTGGCAAGGGGCATTATCTTGTTGAAACATCCAGTTTTTACCTCGACGGAACAGTGCACGCGCAGAAGGGAGCATGTGGGTTTCGAGAATGGTACAATACTTGGTAGAGTTCAATGTGCCATCACAGACAGTGAGATGACCAACACCAGCAGCACTCATGCATCCTCAAACCATGATACTGCCTCCACCATGCTTGACAGTAGGTACTGTACATGCTGGAGATAATGCTTCGCCTGGCCTTCTGCGTACCCTCACATTAGTAGGAGGAAGATAATGCTGGAAACTGGACTCATCTGACCACAAAATCTTCTTCCAATTCCTGGCTGTCCAGTTCTTGTGTGCCTGGGCCCAACGACGCCGGGTTAACCTCTGTCTCTCATTGATCAGGGGCTTCTTGATAGCCTTGTAGGACCTTAAGCCATGATCTAAAAGTTGGCCACGTACAGTGCAGGTGGAACACTGGACACCAGTTTGGCTTGACCACTGCTGCTGAAGCTCCTGTGATGTGATTCGGCGGTTTTGCCTGCACATGCGGATCAGGATGCGGTCATTTCTTGCTGAAGAAACCCTTGGACGCCCAGATCTTGGTTTGTCTTCCAAGCTGTTGGTTCGTCTGTATTTCTGCAGAGTGTATCCAACTGCTGAAAGACTGCATCTGCACTTCCTGGCTATCTGGCGGCAGTTGTATCCTTCCTGGCTGAGAATCTTTATCTTCAGGCGTGTTTCCTGCGTTCCTTGTTTTAGCCATTTTTGTGTCTGAAGAACTTTCAAATGTGCTGGCTTTATGTAGACACAAAGCTTGGCAACAAAAATTGTGTCTTTTAATAAAAAGAACGACCTTCATCACTGGTACCAAAATGACCCAATACTCAAAATTTCTTATGTATTTTTATGGAACCAATCAATTTTAAGTTTTTAATGGCTTTTTTAGGATTTATTTAGTATTTTGGCTGTGACTGTACTAAAAGAAATTGCACTTGAAGACCTAAGAGTGATTCTTAATGTAATATTTCACAAATGCATGGGGTGTCCGAAAACTTTTTTCCACCACTGTAGATACCTATAACTGTATGTCAGTTGGTATTGTTTTAACTAGGGCTGACAGCATTAATTCGATGCGATTAAGGTCTGCAATTAAGGTTGTTTCTTTTTAAAATCAGTGCTGCTAGTTTTGTCTCTTCAATGCACCCTTACTTGTAGTCAAGCCGCCACAGCTGCTTCCTGCTGTCACAGTGATGGAAAAGAATGGCCCTTTTTACTTTGAAAATCTCCCAATTGGCTCAGTTGACTAGTCAAAAGTAATCTGCACCTCGTGTCAAATGGAATTAAAATATCACCGAAACACTTCAAGTTTGGGCTACCACCTACAAGCTGAGCACACAGGTGGAGCTAATCAGACTGATGTCAGTGGGCAAATGCATTACCAGTAATGCACTACTTTGGAGTGACCGAATTGTTAACTAGCGACTGACAGCAGACCTGCATTTTAAGTTCTTTGTGCGATATAGCTTGGCTTCATGCAATAGAAAAAAACCCCTGCTAGCTGCTAGGCTAATTTATGCAATGTAAAATGTCATAGGTTTATGAGGACGACATGTCTAGTGTAAGACAATTTTTAAGAAACTTTTGAGTTGGAACTGAACCATAATTTGTAACATCACCTTTGTTAAATGTTGTTGTTCCTGGCTTCATATGAGCAGAGGAAGGCCTCAGCTAGCCACTTGGCTAATTTATACAATGTAAAATGCCATAAGCTTGTGCTAATAATGTTAGCATGTTCTATTTGTGGGGAAAATGTGTCCAGCAAAAGACAAGTTTTTTGTGGAGGAACCTTGCAAGTTATAATGAAGCCAATTTGTGTACTTTGTTTGAAATGGTCACAATTAAGCCATGTTTAATGCGTGTTTTAAGTGTGATTTGTATCAGTCAAAATACAGCACTTTACCATTACAGCACAGAAAGCCCACTAGCACACTAGAACACTAGGACTACTAATGTTTTGGAGGTATAACTGCAAAGCACAGACATACCACCACGCGAGTATATTATGTGTTAAGGGGATGTGCTCCCCCCGTGCATTCCCTATCTAGTTTCAAACTTCCGTCTGTTGCTGTAATATCTGGTCTGATTCATAAATCCAAATCATCTACCTGCCTGTTAGACCCTCTTCCGACTAACCTAGTTAAACTCTGTCTTCCTTCCCTTTCATTCCTTGTTCATTCCTCCCTTCCCTCTGGGCTTGTGCCCACATCTCTCAAAACTGTTGCTATAACTCCAGTACTAAAGAAACCTGGTGCAGATCCTAACAATTTGAGCGACTAATGTCCAATTTCAAATTTACCATTCCTCTCTAAAATACTTGAAAGATCAGTTGCAGCTCAGGTCCACACTCACCTTAGCCATAACAATCTGTTTGAACAATTTCAGTCTGGTTTTTGCTCCTGCCACAGCACTCAGACAGCTCTGGTCAAAATCACTAATGATCTCCTAATAGCAGCTGACTCTGGGCTTTTAACTATTCTCATTCTTCTGGATCTAAGTGCAGCTTTCGATACCATTTCACATAACATCTGCCTAGAAAGATTAGCTACCACTGGCACTGGTCTAAATTGGTTTAAGTCATACCTCTCCCGCCGCACTCATTTTGTTCAAATCAGCAAATTCAGATCCAACTCTTTCCCAGTTACTAGTGGTGTTCCTCAGGGCTCTGTCCCCTTCTATTCATCATTTACCTTCTACCTATTGGCCATACCTTTAGAAAATTTGGTATTCAATTCCACTGTTGTGCCGATACCACCCAGCTCTACCTGTCCATTAGGCCTACTTCCACTCTCCCCTTTCTGACTGCTTACTGGATATTAAATCTTGGCTTTCATGCAACTTCCTCAAACTCAACAGTGATAAAACTGAGGGTCTCCTTGTGGGTACCAAATCTACTCTGGCTAAACCGCAGTTTCACTCTAACCATTGATAACTACAAAGTCCATCCGTCCCCTCAGGTTAAGAGTCTGGGTGTCATCCTTGACAGTACAATGTCCTTTGAGGCCAACATCAATAATGTCACTCAGTCTACATACTTTCACCTAAGAAACATTGACCGTCTTCACAATCACTTACACCTCACAGCACAGCCATCCTCGTTTATTCTTTGGGTACATCCCGTATTGATTACTGCAATTCTGTCCTCTTTGGTCTTCTTCTCAAGTGTCTTCATAAACTTAAGTTGGTCCAGAATTCAGCCGCCCCTATCATAATCAGAACCCTCTCGGTGGATGCTGTGGTCCAGCAACTTCACTGCCTTCCTGTTAAATATCGCATAAATTTCAAGATTCTGCTTCTCACCTTCAAGGCCCTTCACAGTCAAGCCTCTTCATACCAGGGGCTAGACTTAAGACTGTACTGGGGCACAGCTGGGGCACAGAGAATGTATGGCGCGCGAGCAAAAAATGTTTTAGCACTCATTTATAATAAAAAAGCTTAAATAGTGCTTTAAATATACAATCAGATCAGATTATGTTGTTGACTGGATCTTTGATTAACCACCTGAATGAACTGATGCATTTGGCCTACTTGTGCACTTGCAAAATCAAATTTGGGGCGACAAAACCAGATATTTTTAGCCATTTTTCTGGTGACAAAACCGGATATTTTTAGCCATTTTTCTGGTGACAAAACAATATAAGAACCATGATGGTGGGACATTCTGTCACTTCACAGTTGTCCAAAACATGTGGTTTGTGCCAGACGGACATGATTGCCAGTATTTTTTCATTATTGCAAGAAATTCCATTGACTCATTCACAAGTCAAAAATGTGTTTTATCTGAAAGAAACATGCAATATTTACATCTAAGATAACAGAAAAATAGTCAATCAAGTGCAATGATGTCCTCCAAGATAATATTTGTTTTTCAGTTTCAGTTATATAGTGGGGGGACATTTTGAGCATTGGGGGGGACACATGTCCCCGTCAATGTATATGGTGACTACTGCCCTGTCAGGAATGCATAATTAGGCTACAGTTGTCTGGTTGCGCAAAGGTGAAGTGGCTAGTTTTGTCATACAAAGTTTGATGGAGTGTCAACTGGACAATATGGAGATATTTGCATCTTGAAACCTGGACTACAAATTTGGATAGACAGGGAGAAACACACGCAAGCCTAAGACATGGTAAGATACGATATTCCTCACTATATGAAGTGACTGATAACAAGATCTGTATCATGGATTGTAAAGAAATTCGTCAGGTTTTTGTTTTGTAGACAATTAATCTGGATTTATAGCGTGATGGGATGACAGCACAATGATGTGGCACCAATGTGTGGTATCACTGGAAAGCTCTGCTCCTGCACTTTCATGTGATATGTGTGGCATTTCTGTGCGAGCCTGCATTCACGAGTAATCCAAGAGTAATGTGTGTGCAAAGCTGTATGAAAGCTCTGTTATACAACATTTTAGTGTAAATTTATCCTTTTTTTTCGCTGTAAAAACATTGGACTACCGACAAGTGCTTGGTCTTGTCAGAAAGCTACAATTCTGCTGTTTTGCGTGATATATAGGCTTCTCGCTATGACGCACGGTCGCGAAGAAAATCCATAGAGAAGAACGGGTGTGAATTTGGACGCACTATGTGTTGTTCGGGCCCGTAGCCATGCGCGCACTGTGTACGAGGAGTGAATGGAGTAGCACTTGAACGAATTACCATATTAAGTAGCCATGTCCGCACCGTGTATGCTATGTGGAGTTAAAAGTCCGAAGTGAATTTTTTACTGGTGAAATTTTTACTGGGGCACTGCAGATCAATACAGGGGCACGTGCCCCAGTAAAATCTGTCTGGCGACGCCGATGCTTCATACCTCCCTGAACTCCTCCATATCTACACACCCTTCTGTACTCTTAGATCCTCTTCTGCACTCACATCATCTGCCTGCTTGACTACTATGGGTTCTAGAGCCTTCAGCCATTCTGCCCCCCACCCCTGGAACTCTCTCCCCTCTGACATTCGCAATATTCCCTTTCCACTTTCAGATCCCATCTGAAAACACACCTATTCAAGCTGGCATACTCTGATTTAATAGAGACACACATATTGATGATGCTATTATTATGATTACTTTATACCTAGTGTTTACAATTACGATTTTGTCTAGTCATTTTATTAACTTTTATTGTAGATTACTGAATTGTTTGATTTTATGATCTATGGATACATTGCTACTTGTGGGTTTTTTTTTACTGTCTTGTAAGGTGACCTTGAGTGTCCGGAAAGGCGCCTATAAATAAAATGCATCATTATTATTATTATTATTATTATTATTATTATTATTACTACTACTACAACATCCTCAGGTTGGCATGTTGTGACCTGTCATAAAGGTTACCATTGCTGGAAACAGTAGTTTCACACATACAGGACCTGTATAAATGAAAGGAAGCAACTAAACTGGAACTCCTGAAAAGTGCAAATACTGTCACATAAACCAGGAATCACTGGAAGTCAGTGAATAATCAAGAAATATCAGATTTAAATGCACTTTATCAACAGTAACAGTGTAACCCTTTGAAAAAAAAAACACACTGTATTTTACAGAATAAGCACACACTAAGTTGTCTCCTACATCTAAATCATGATATCAGACCACAATGTTGTAGCAGTGCAGCACTGATTTGAAAGACATACATCTGAAAGTCAAAATCATAGAGTAAATTTCTTTGCATTCACTTGATTACCAATCAAAACACTCTGGTAAGAATTGCTTTACCTCAAAGTTTTGAAATGCAAAATAATGGAATTTTAAACGTGTCTAAAAATGTGATTAACCATGATGAACTACTTAAATTACTAAGTTAATCTTTACAACTTGTTTTTTCATTAACACTGCACAGCCATTTCCTTGAATGAGCGGAAATCTGTGATACCTGCGATGAAAAGTGACTGATACATATAAGTACACCAGCTGCTGACCTTTGGGTTCCCACACTGCTCACATTTGATGTACTTGGCTGTGGGAGGAGAGAAGAGACACTTAAACACTGGACTTGTTTCAAAGAGGCAGTTAGCAGTTTGAGATGAAGGTGGCGGGTTAGACTGACGTTTCTGCTCGGGACAGAAGTTCTTGTTGGGGTTTCGTGATCTCTTCTTCTGCTTATTTTTGGAGAGTGTGTCAGCTGTTCCATCAGTGTCCTCCAGTGCTCTCTTCTGACAAACAGTCTTCCTCACCTCTGAGCCCTGGCTGTTACCATTTGCAACTGGCTCCTTCGGCCTATAAGACATAATCAGTAAGATCACTATGTCCCTGTTGACTGGTGCTCAGGATTATTTGCTGGTGTCAGTCAGAGCTCAGCTCTGGAGTATTTGCCATTTGAAAATGTTTACCAAATACCGTCTCTCATGCCTTATTTTTCCTGTCTGCTGTGATACTCAGCCAAAGCTCACTATCCACACTTGTAAAAGACTTTTCAGTGGAGCTGACGTCGACTCTACGGTGTATGGTAATTGTATGACAAGTTTACTTAGAGAAAAATTCAACCAACAAAGGGTGGTAACTCACGCTGGTCTGACATATGGCTGGCAGATCCAGTGGGGAAACGGCAGGCCACCCTCTGTCTCTTCCCTATCCTGTCCTTTGGCTATCTCCTCCTGTGTGCGTTACACAGTATCAAACAACGGCAGCATCATTTCATTACAGTGTGTGATTTCAGACAGCATACCAGCATCATGAAAGCAAAAAAGGTGTGAAATGTGACATAACAGCACTGGCTTCTAGTGTGACACATATCATAGGCGTCAGCAGCACTTTCTAAACAATTACAATGTCGTTAACATGACAATAACAATCATTTACCGTTCCTGTTATATACAGTATCTCACATAAGTGAGTACACTCCTCCCATTTTTGCAAATATTTCACTATATCTTGTCATGGGACACTATAGAAATGACACTTTGATATAACTTAAAGTAGTCAGTGTACAGCTTGTATAGTAGTATAGATCTACCTTCCTCTGAAAATTACTCAAACCACAGCCATCAACATCTAAACAGCTGGCAACATAAGTGAGTACACCCCACAGGGAACATGTCCAAATTGTGTCTAAAGTGTCAATATTTTGTGTGCCAACCATTATTATTATCTAGCACTGCCTTAACCCTTTTGGGCATGGAATTCACCAGAGCTCACAGGTTGCTTCAGGAATCCTCTCCCACTCCTCCATGATGACATCATGGAGCAGATGGATGTGAAGACACCTTGTGCTCCTCCACCTTCAGCTTGAGGATGCCCCACAGGTGCACAGGTGAGTTTAGGGCTGGATACATACTTGGCCAGTCCATCACCTTTACCTTCAGCTTCCTCAGCAAGGCAGTTGTCATCTTCTAGGTGTGTTTTGGGTCATTATCATGTTGGAAAACTGCATTGCGGCTCAGTTTCTGAAGAGGGGCAATCATGCTCTGCTTGGAATTCATGTTTCCCTAAATGAACCGAGCTCCCCAGAGCCAGCAGCACTCATGCAGCCCCAAACCATGATGTTGCCACCACTATACTTGACTGTAGGTAAGGGACAGTTGTCATGGTGCTCTTCACCAAGGTGCCACACATTCTGAAAGAGCACCAAGACAACTGTCCCTTGCCTACAGTCAAGTATAGTGGTGGCAGCAGCACTCATGCAGCTCCAAACCATGATGCTGCCAGCTTAAGCTGGTGGCTGACACTAGCCAGACCCTCAAGGGTCTTCACCTTGTCCAAGTCTTCTATCAGGTCCTGGTGGATCTGTAGCCTACACACACACACACACGGAAGGTGTGAGCGAGAGAGAGACACAGACAGGTGGAGACAGATCAACATTTCCTGCTACAATGTAGCACATATGAAGACATCAGAACAAATGTTGTAAAACGAGGGAGCGAGTCCGCCAGAGTTGGCAAAAGTGTGTGAGAGGGGGAAAGTCCAGATTAAGTCCAGAGTGAGTTGTTAGTTAACTGCGAGGATCACGTCACCTACACTCATCAGTAGGCTCGTTTGAGATGAACTGTGCCTCGCCTGGAAAGTGGACGAGAGCAGGTAGCTGCAGCAGGAGGTGGTGACAACAAGTTGCAGTGAAGTCGGAGGTTGAATCCAAATATTCACCCTCTGCACTTGCAAAGTCTGCCAAGGCAGAGACTTCAAGCGGCTAATAGCCCTCCAGACCGTTTTACTCGCTACTGTAGAAAAGTTCAACTAATGCTGCTGTCATATTCACATATGTCATATAAGTTGATGAACAGTGCCTACCAGGGCAGGAATTTCACGAGGGCCACGAGGGCCATGGCAGTGCCCTCCTAATTTGGCTCTGTGCCCTTGAAAAAAATATCTGCCCTAAGGCCACAGCGGCCTTGATGCCCCGCCCGCACCGCTCCAGGTGATTTTGCGGTTTTCTCCTCTGCCTCTTTCCTGTCAACACAGCTTTGACACATGCGTCTATTGAGGAAAAAACTGCGATGACATTCTGGATTCTTATTGGGTAACATCAAATGAGACGATGCGTACATCACCAGTGGTGGGTTTGATTCGAGCCTGGCATGAACCTGCTCTCTGCTTGTCAGGGCTGACCTCCTTCTCACAGCGCACGCACACACAGACACACAAACACAGACACGCACACACACGGAAGGTGTGAGAGAGAGACAGAGACACCAAGACAACTGTCCCTTGCTTACAGTCAAGTATAGTGGTGTCAGCATCATGGTTTGGGGCTGTATGAGTGCTGCTGCCACCACTATACTTGACTGTAGGCAAGGGACAGTTGTCTTGGTGCTCTTTCAGCATGTGTGGCACCTTGGTGAAGAGCACCATGACAACTGTCCCTTACCTACAGTCAAGTATAGTGGTGGCAGCATCATGGTTTGGGGCTGCATGAGTGCTGCCGGCTCTGGGGAGCTCAGTTCATTTATGGAAACATGAATTCCAAACAGAGCATGATCGCTCCTCTTCGGAAACTGAGCCGCAATGCAGTTTTCCAACATGATAATGACCCAAAACACACCTAGTAGATGACAACTGCCTTGCTGAGGAAGCTGAAGGTGAAGGTGATGGACTGGCCAAGTATGTATCCAGCCCTAAACTCACCTGTGCACCTGTGGGCCATCCTCAAGCTGAAGGTGGAGGAGCACAAGGTGTCTTCACATCCATCTGCTCCATGATGTCATCATGGAGGAGTGGGAGAGGATTCCTGAAGCAACCTGTGAGCTCTGGTGAATTCCATGCCCAAAAGGGTTAAGGCAGTGCTAGATAATAATGGTTGGCACACAAAATATTGACACTTTAGGCACAATTTGGACATGTTCCCTGTGGGGTGTACTCACTTATGTTGCCAGCTGTTTAGATGTTGATGGCTGTGTTTTGAGTAATTTTCAGAGGAAGGTAAATCTATACTACTATACAAGCTGTACACTGACTATTTTAAGTTATATCAAAGTGTCATTTCTATAGTGTTGTCCCATGAAGAGATATAATGAAATATTTGCAAAAATGGGAGGGGTGTACTCACTTATGTGAGATACTGTACATTTACAATCCATCCACAGTTAGCTTGTTTACTATATTAGGTGAATGTCACTCTCACACTGAAACATCAGCTGAACCCTGTTTTATCTTTAAACCTTTATATTGAAAAAAAAAAAAAAAAAAAAAATACAGCCCTGGTTATGGTGTGATTTGCCGTGCCCGCCCTATTGACTTCAACAGAAGTAGCACCAAATTCTGGCTCCAATGCCAAATTCATATGTTGTCACTGACATCATGAAATTTCCCTTCTTTTATAGCTTCCTTGGCTAGGATACGCTGCTGGAAACCCTGTATGTGTGAATGCAGTGGCGTGTGATGAGATGTCATGATCAGGATAATGTAGCAGATAGACTGCATGTTAATACCACGTGGAAATGAGTCACAGTAATGTCTGATGCTACACAAATAGCAACAGCTGATTAATAATCCTACTTATTAACTTAGAATATGACTCTACTTGTTGCTTGAGCATTGCATTGTTGATATCAACTGGAGTGATTTTTCATTCTCTTGAAAACTTCTAAGTTTTCCTGCTTTTGTTTTACCTCCCTCCGGTACTGCTGAACATTGTTAAAGCTACTGTGAGCTTTTACCTGGCAGCGCAGCTTAAGCTGGTGGCTGACACCAGCCAAACCCTCAAGGGTCTTCACCTTGGCCAAGTCTTCTCTCAGGTCCTGGTGGATCTGTAGCCTACACACACACACACACACACACACACACACACACACACACGGAAGGTGTGAGAGAGAGAGAGACACAGACAGGTGGAGACAGATCAACATTTCCTGCTACAATGTAGCACATATGAAGACATCAGAACAAATGTTGTAAAACGAGGGAGCGAGTCCGCCAGTGTTGGCAAAAGTGTGTGAGAGGGGGAAAGTCCAGATTAAGTCCAGAGTGAGTTGTTAGTTAACTGCGAGGATCACGTCACCTACACTCATCAGTAGGCTTGTTTGAGATGAACTGTGCCTCGCCTGGAAAGTGGACGAGAGCAGGCAGCTGCAGCAGGAGGTGGTGACAACAAGTTGCAGTGAAGTCGGAGGCTGAATCCAAATATTCACCCTCTGCACTTGCAAAGTCTGCCAAGGCAGAGACTTCAAGCGGCTAATAGCCCTCCAGACCGTTTTACTCGCTGCTGTAGAAAAGTTCAACTAATGCTGCTGTCATACTCACATATATGTCATATAAGTTGATGAACAGTGCCTAGCAGGGCAGGAATTTCACAAGGGCCATGGCAGTGCCCTCCTAATTTGGCTCTGTGCCCTTGAAAAAAATATCTGCCCTAAGGCCACAGTGGCCTTGATGCCCCGCCCACACCGCCCCAGGTGATTTTGCGGTTTTCTCCTCTGCCTCTTTCCTGTCAACACGGCTTTGACACCTGCGTCTATTGAGAAAAAAAACTGCGATGACATTCTGGATTCTTATTGGGTAACATCAAATGAGACGATGCGTACATCACCAGTGGTGGGTTTGATTCGAGCCTGGCATGAACCTGCTCTCTGCTTGTCAGGGCTGACCTCCTTCTCACAGCGCACGCACACACACAGACACACAAACACACACACACGGAAGGTGTGAGAGAGAGAGACAGAGACAGGTGGAGACAGAGCAACATTTCCTGCTAGCACATATGAAGACATCAGAACAAATGTTGTAAAACGAGAGAGCGAGTCCGCCAGTGTTGGCCAAAGTGCGTGAGAGGGGGAAAGTCCAGATAAAGTCCAGAGTGAGTGATTAGTTAACTGCGAGGATCACGTCACCTACACTCATCAGTAGGCTTGTTTGAGATGAACTGTGCCTCGCCTGGAAAGTGGACGAGAGCAGGCAGCTGCAGCAGGAGGTGGTGACAACAAGTTGCAGTGAAGTCGGAGGCTGAATCCAAATATCCACCCTCTGCACTTGCAAAGTCTGCCAAGGCACTCAACTCAACTCAATAGAGTGAAGTCAGACAACAGCAGAGAGGCCGTGGTGCAGATGAAGGGAATATATAACTTAAAGATCACTCTAGTTGATAAGAACTACGCTTGTTACTGTAAGTAAATGCGATGCGAAATCTCTGCCAGCCAAGCCAATACTTTATCGATACATATGATCAGCATATAGAAAGCCATATTTCAACCCGCTCTGTCTTGAAATATGATTCTCTCATTCACCACTATGATTTACGATCGCGGTCGACACAAGCACATCGCGCTCGCGAGGCTAACAGCAAAGTGTTAAAGACAAACTAAAATGAAAGCTGTCTGTATGTAGGCTAATACTTTATCTGAAGATGTACTTGAGGCAGCCGACCTGCAGACAGTGAGTGTCCTCAGTAGAGGAGGGACAGAGAGCAGGATGAATGACTCATACTGATGTTTGTCTTCATGCTGAGATAACATGACTTTCTTCACTCAGTATTGTGGTGTCAGGAGGAATATTTATATTCCAGTGAGATATTACTGGGTTTTAAATAGTGACTTTGTTGTTGTAAACATGACTGTTGCTGCCATAGACTGTATAAAACTATCCTGTTTAACTGACCTATAAGGAAAGCATCAGGAGGTGAGGTGTGTGCATGTATGTGTGTGGAGAGGGGAGAGGGAGATATCAGTTTGTTCTCAGTCTCCATTTGTTTTAATTATGAGATTAATTTACTGAAATACTTTACAGGCTTTCTGTAATTTATGTTCATAGTTCAACCTCCATTTTACATGAATTCTCATGTAAATCAGCCTCATATGAGTTTGTCAGACCTGTCCCCTCAGCTACACAGGTTAACTAAATTGTGTCTGACTGTAAGGTTAATATTGTCAGAGGAAAAAAATACAAGACAACAGCTTTCATTAAAGATCAGTCAGATATATATATCTAAATCATCAACGTGTCTCTTAGATCCCATCCCAACTAGGCTACTTAAGGAAGTCTTACCTTTAGTTGACACTCACTTATTAGACATGATCAATATATCTTTATTAACAGGCTATGTACCACAGTCTTTTAAGCTAGCTGTAATTAAACCTCTTCTAAAAAAGCCCACCCTGGATCCAGAGGTGTTAGCCAACTAATGACCAATATCTAATCTTCCCTTTCTGTCAAAGATCCTTGAGAAAGTAGTCGCAGACCAGCTGTGTGATTTTCTCCATGATAATAATTTATTTGAGGCATTTCAGTCAGGATTTAGAGTGCATCATAGCACTGAGACAGCACTAGTTAAAATTACAAATGGTCTTCTGATTGCTTCAGACAAAGGACTCATCTCTGTACTTGTTTTATTAGATCTTAGTGCAGCATTTGACACAACTGACCATCAAATTCTGCTACAGAGACTGGAACACTTAATGGGCCTAAAAGGTTCTGCACTAAGCTGGTTTAAATCTTATTTATCCAATCGTTTTCAATTTGTTCACGTTCATGATGAATCATCCTTACGTCCTAAAGTTTGTTTTGGAGTTCCGCAAGATTCTGTGCTCAGACCAATCCTATTTACTCTATATATGCTTCCTTTAGGTAAAATCATTAGAAATCACTCTGTAAATTTCCATTGTTATGCAGATGATACACAGTTGTATTTATTGATGAAGCCAGAAGAAAGTAATCAATTAATTAAACTTCATAACTGCCTTAAAGACATAAAAACCTGGATGAGCACCAATTTCCTGATGTTAAATTCAGACAAAACTGAAGTTATTGTTCTTGGCCCCAAACAACTCAGAGACTCTTTATCTGATGACATAGTTTCTCTAGATGGCATTGCTCTGGCCTCTAGCACTACCGTAAGAAACCTCGGAGTAATATTTGATCAAGATTTGTCTTTTAATTCTCATTTAAAACAAACCTCACGGACTGCATTTTTGCATCTGCCTAACATTGCGAAAATTAGGCCTATCCTGGTCCGAAAAGATGCAGAAAAATTGGTCCACCCTTTTGTTACCTCAAGGCTGGATTACTGTAACTCCCTATTATCAGGTAGCTCTAGTAAGTCTTTAAAAACTCTCCAGCTAATTCACAATGCTGCGGCATGTGTACTAACAGGAACTAAGAAACGAGATCATATTTCTCCTGTTTTAGCTTCTCTGCACTGGCTCCCTGTAAAATCCAGAATTGAATTTAAAATCCTACTGTTAACTTATAAAGCTCTAAATGGTCAGGCTCCGTCATATCTTAGAGAGCTCATAGTGCCATATTATCACACCAGAACACTGCGCTCTGAGAATGCAGGGTTACTTGTGGTCCCTAAAGTCTCCAAAAGTAGATCAGGAGCCAGAGCCTTCAGCTATCAGGCTCACTCTCCTGTGGAATCATCTTCCTGTTGTGGTCCGGGAGGCAGACACTGTCTCCACATTTAAGACTAGACTTAAGACTTTCCTCTTTCATAAAGCTTATAGTTAGGGCCGGCTCAGGCTTGCCTTGTACCAGCCCCTAGTTAGGCTGACTACAATTTCAATTTATTTCAATTTAATTTATAAAGCCCAATATCACAGATCACAATTTGCCTCACAGGGCTTTACAGCATATGACATCCCTCTGTCCTTAGGACCCTCACAGCGGATAAGGAAAACTCCCCCCAAAAAACCCTTTAACGGGGAAAAAGAACGGTAGAAACCTCAGGAAGAGCAACTGAGGAAGGATCCCTCTTCCAGGACGGGCAGACGTGCAATAGATGTCGCACAGAACAGATCAGCATAATAAATTAACAGTAATCCATATGACACAATGAGACAGAAAGAGAGACAGAGACAGAGAGACAGAGAGAGAGACAGAGACTTAGGCCTAGTCTGCCGGGGGACCTCCTATAATACACCGGGCACCTTCTGTCTCTCTCTCTCTCTCTCTCTCTCTCTCTCTCTCCTCTCATGTCCTGTTACTGCATCTTGCTAACTTGGCTTCTTCTCTGGAGCCTTTGTGCTCCAATGTCTCGCAGGTTAACTTATATCACAGCGGTGCCTGGTTAGTGTGATGTGTGTGGCTGTGCTACTGCCGTGGTCCTGCCAGATGCCTCCTGCTGCTGCTGTTATCATTAGTCATACTTCTACTGTTAATATACACATATGATTATTGTCACATATGTACACTATCAGATATTAATATATACTTTCAACATATTGTACCAAAATAGCCAGAATTATAACTATAATATTATTGCTTTCATTAATGTTGTTGTAAGCTACTGTCATTGCCGTCTGTCCTGTACCTCTCTCTGTCTCTGTCTCTGTCTCATTGTGTTATACGGATTACTGTTATTATTATGCTGATCTGTTTTGTACGACATCTATTGCACGTCTGTCCGTCCTGGAAGAGGGATCCCTCCTCAGTTGCTCTTCCTGAGGTTTCTACCGTTTTTTTCCCCCGTTAAAGGTTTTTTTGGGGGGACTTTTTCCTTATCCACTGTGAGGGTCCTAAGGACAGAGGGATGTTGTATGCTGTAAAGACCCGTGAGGCAAATTGTGATTTGTGATATTGGGCTTTATAAATAATTGATTGATTGATTGATTGATTGATTGATGATTGATTGATATAGTCAGGGCTTCACATCTGTACAGATGTTATTTTAACAATCCTCACATCTCACTGACCACAAGTCTCTGTGATGCTAATTACTTCAATAATTGAAACAGTCCAATGTTAATATACAGTAGACTACATATAGTTTATAATACAATTAAAATGACAAAAAAGTGAATAATTGCATTGCAATATGATTTAAGGTGTGCCCCTAAATTTTCTGCTTGTGCTCCTAAAAGTTTCAGTTAGGGACTACAGTGCTCCCACTAAACAAGTTAAGTCTGGAGCCCTGTATACAGCACACCTATGATACACACGTTATGCCAATGAAACCTGCTGAATTGAATTTAACTGAAATGAATTGAACTGAGAGAGGGGGAATATAATTGGAAATATTTCATGTTTTAAGCATTCAAGGATGAGGACTGCCTTATCTTTCTTTGACTAATAGCATAGAGACAGTTATCTTTTATTGCAGGTGTAAGGTATATGCATCAAACCCAGCCAAAGAGACATACGTGTGATGCCAGAGCTTGAAGAGGTGGGCTCGAACATAGGATAAAGTGCAGGGGGGATGCTGCTTCACCACCTCAAGATATTCCTCAGCCATCTCCCACACCGGGGGGCTGCGTCCTTCAAACAGTGCTGGATTGTGAAGGTTCCCCTCTACAAATAATAGAGATGAACACTGAAATGAGTTTTGAAACAATCCATACCCTGAGCATTAATGTACATTACATATCATCCATTAATACCACTGAAATAGCAAAAACAGTTTGTAATGAGCCACTGTAAGCCTGCATCATTAACCTGCACTCATTACTCCCTGCACTCCTGTCTCCTGAATGCAGCGCTCCACATCACTCAGGTGCTGAATGTTGCCATTTGCAAACACTGGAATACTGACTGCCTTCCTGCAGCAAAAACACACCAAACAGTTACTGAACATACCTTGTTTTCAAACACCAAGAACTGCCAGTCATGTGGTTATAACCTAAAGTAGGGGTGGCCAAGACAGTTGCATGCAAAAGTTTGGGCACCTCCAAATTTAATTTATTGTAAATAGCTAAGCAAGTGAAAGATGACCAGATCTCCAAAAGGCAAATTTAAAGATGACACAATTCTACAATTTTTCTTTTAATATATATTTTTTTAATTTCAATCTTTCACAGTTTCAAAAAACGATAAGGGCCTGAAGCAAAAGTTTGGGCACCCTGCATGGTCAGTACTTAGTAACACCCCCGTTGGCAAGTATCACAGCTTCTAAATGCTTTTTGTAATCAGCTAAGGCTGCCTTTACACTACCATGTCTTGATGCCCAATTCCGATTTGTTGCCTATATCCGATTTTTCCTGACTGCTATTTACATGTTCTATTCACCTTATTTTTCACAGAGACACAGACGCAAAACAGAACGCAGCCAGCTTCCGTTTTTTTGTGCGACACTTCCGGTCCAGCACTCTTGACCACTGTGTAAACGTCCCACGGTATTTGCTACAGTGACATTACTGCGCGCATGGAAATATTTACATTACTGAAAGCAATTTTAAGGACTAAATTTAAATATTTGAAGTTAATCGTTAAAGAATAAATCACCTGGAAAGCTGGCACTGCTCCACATAATTTAAAAGGTAACTTAGCCTACACAGAGCGGTGGAAATGTCCGTGCAGCTGCAGATGGGTGCGGCTGGATGATTGATAGGTACATGCTGATTTGGGTGCTATCAGAGCCGATCCGCGCATCACTATGGCTTAATAATCAACTCAGTCAATAAAAACAACCCGTCCTGCCTTAGGAGTGTATGTCGCTGACAGAAAAAAAGAAAGAAAAATAAAAAAAGATAGAAAAGCAGCGTACACCTCACATATTTATTTCTTACAGTTGCGCACACCTTTGGCTGGCATGAGGAAGCACAGTCTGTGTGTTGAGGGTGCGAGCTGCAGCTTCAGCTGCTCAGGTAGAGAGGCTGTGTAGCCCGGTGTGTTTTTTCGCTGATTGGGTTCTGCAGGTTCTCTGCTGGTACACTGGAGAGGGGGATCAAGCAGTTTGTCTCACTCGGGATAGATTGTGCTTTTTTGGTTCATAGTTTTTGATTAACATGCGATTTATTCGGCTTTCCTTCCTTTCCCTCGCTCATGAACACGTCATCACAATGCGCTGTCGTCGCATTATTCATGACGTACGATGTGGATTGCCAGGAAATATCCGATCTGTCTGTTTAGATTACAGAGCTATTGGCAGATATCTGATTCATATCCAATATATTTCCACATATGAAGGAGGCCTGAATCTGATCTGACAATATCCGATATCATGCGTTTTTTTTCCTGTTCACACGTTCATGTTATACATGCGATCTGTGCCACTTGAGAGGAAAAAAAATCAGAATTGGGTCACTTAAACCATGTAGTGTAAAGTAGGCTTTAGAGTCTTTCAGTTCTTGTTTGGGGGATTTTCACCCATCCTTCCTGCAAAAGGCTTCTAGTTCTGTGAGATTCTTGGGCCACCTTGCATGCACTGCTCTTTTGAGGTCTATAATGAAGTTAAGGTCAGGGGACTGTGAGGGCTATGGAAAAAACCTTCAGCTTGTGCCTCTTGAGGTAGTCCATTGTGGATTTCGAGTTTAGGATCATTGTCCTGCTGCAGAAGCCATCCTCTCTTTTATTAGAGATGGTGTGATATTTGCTTCCAGAATTTGCTGGAAATTTGCTGCAGCACAAGCTCAAAGCATGATCGATCCACACACGTGTTTAACAGTTGGACGGGTGTTTTTTTCATTAAATTCTGCATCCTTTTTTTTTGCAAACATCCCTTTGCTCATTGCGTCCAAAAAGTACTATTTAACTTCATTAGTCTACAGGACTTGTTTCCAAAGAGTCTCAGACTTGTTTAGATGTTCTTTTGCAAACTTGTGATGGTGAGTTTTGTGGTAAGGACAATGGAAAGGTCTTCTTCTGATGACTTTTCCATGAAGGTCAAATTTGTACAGATGCCGCTGCACAGTAGAACAGTGCACCACCAGTTCAGACTCTGATAAATCTTTCTGCAGGTCTTTTCAAACAGGGGGTTGGATTTGCCTTTCTAACAATTCTACAGGCAGCTCTCTCAGAAAGTTTGAGTGGTTTTCCAGACCTCAACTTAAGTTTTGTGCTAACTGCTAACAGCAACTGTTGACCAGAAGCTTCAAGGTCATGGTAAAAACATCAACACTCCCTGCCTGAGATGAGCCTAATGGTTCAAAATAAGTGTGGTTCCGCTTTGATTTATTTAATTATATCTTGTATACTTTTTTTTAACTACCGAATATACTGTATTTAACATTATTGTAAGAGAATTTATTTATCTTTATTATAACAGCTCTTCCTCTTTATTTTGACAGTGGCCATTAAATTTTATTGTAACTGTAGACCATGTAATAATTTTGTATGTTAGTAGTCTACAGTACTTTACAGGATATTTCATATCATGATAAATATTGTGCATTGCAATTTAGCTTTAAAATAGATTAAATACAGTACATGTGAAGTGTTAGAAAAAGGGGGTGGTAGCTCACCGCACGGCCCTGATGTGCACCCAGTTAGCAACACCTGTCATGGCTCCTTTCTGGTCTTTGGTTCTGCCATGCACTGTCAGCAGCTGGAAAGATATTTGACAAAGACAAACTTAGGGCTTTTTAACACCTTTCTATTGCTTCTTGAAACTGCATTAAAGGCAGATTTTAAAGATAAATATAAGTAAACATGGCGGCACGGTGGTTTAGAGGTTAGCACTGTTGCCTCAAAACAGGAGGGTTCCTGGTTTGAACCCAGGAGGGAGCCCTTCTGTGTGTGTCAGTGTGGGTTTTCTCCGGGTACTCATGTATTCCTCCCACAGTCCAAAGACATGCAGGTTGGGGATAAATTGACCGTAGGGGGAATGTGAGTGTGAATGGTTGTCTGTCTCAATGTGTTAGCCCTGCGAAAGTCTGGCAACCTGTCCTGTGTACCCTCTCTCGTCCAATGTCAGCTGGGATAAGCTCCAGCCCCCACACAACCCTCTAGAGGATAAGCGGTTACGGAAATGAATGAATGAATATAAGTAAACAATCTGAACATTAAAATAAGATCCATATCAGTTAATCAATCTCTGTTTGATTAAATATTGATCACACCTGACACCCAGCTCTCTCCAGCATCTGAGCATAGCAGACTGTCTTTTCCACCTCCTCGAACACACGGATCTTGCATGTGATGGGCACTGAGAGCTTTTCATTGGCTAACCTGACTGTAAAATAAGAGGGAAATGATGGGTGACTGTGGTGATTTGTGCTCAAGTGGCATTACACTGGTGCAAGAAATTGGATCTTCTCTAGAAATTACATTTTGACAGAGATCAGAGTCCTACAGTGAGTTAAATACAGACCTACCCATTTTCTCTAACAGCTCCCACTCGTCTTGTAGGAAAACTCCATAGTGCCCTTAGGAACAAACATCAAGACAGGTTAGTTCTGATTTCACAGCAAGGTTGTTATCAGTAGCCCTTTTTACACAGAGATCACACTATAGGGCCACTATAGTGTGATCTCTGTGTAAAAAGGGCTACTGATAACACAGAGATCACACTATAGGGCCACTATGAAGTCCCTACTTCATGTCGCTTTTTGCATTTTTACATAGAACCAAACGACTGCGGCATTGGTGAGTGATTTTAGACAGCATGCAGACATCCCAGAAGCAAAAGAAGCGTGACATGTGACACAATAGTGTCAGCCTCTAGCATGACATACAACATACGCATCAGCAGCACTTTCTGAACAATAACAGTGTCATAACAAGTCCATAACAATCATCTACTGTCCATGTTATCTGGCGGCAGACCTTGTCCTCTGTTCGGAGGGTAAGGAGCTTGACCCTTTGCTAAGTCCCGCCCCCGGATGCGGACTGGCCAATCATAATGTAGCATCGGGACGGCTCAGACCAGGGTCCGACAACAACATACCCGTGCTCCATTAACTCTAATGCAGTTGTTTCAGATTTCCTTCATTTTCAGGCTGGTTTTGTGGATTTGGAGCTAAATGTTGTGCCTGGGGCACGTCATGTATTAATGATACTCATTACCTGGAGAGGTAGGAAAGAGATTTACGTTTCTTGCCTGTTTCAAAACCAAAATCAAACCCTGAAAAGTGTAGGGTTAGCTCACGTTAGCTACTGAAGATATAGCCTACTGAATGTATACACATGCTGCTTTTGCTTTTGCTTTTTAATGATTATAACAGTGAAACAAAGACTGACCCTGCTGTACAGGAACCAGTGAAGGGAAGCAGGGAAACTTTGTTGATATTCAACCAGCTGTGTGTCATTGCATTGTGCACAGATGAATGTTGTTTGACTTCCCCCGGAGATCCCGGCTTGTCCGGTGGCGGAGGTCCGGTTGCTGGCAGCAGCATGGGGGCGAAGCCAAACACCGTTCATCTGCACACACTGTGATGTCACACAGCTGGTTCAATATCGGTGAAGTTTGCCTTTATATTCATTGTCTTGTGTGGCGATCAGCAGTGATGTGGTGGTTCACTTTAACACTGTGATCTGTAGCCTATAGTTCAGCTTTAGCTTCTAACTATCTTTGTCTTTTTAACCTGTTGTTGCTGCTGAGTCAGTTTGACATCCTCGATATATCCTTCAAACACAGACTGTAGACCCCTCTGTCTGCTTCTCTCTGGAATCACTGTTTCAGTTTTCCAAAAATATGATAATATTTTTTCAGGGAGTGCAGTTAGTTACAGTGTGGGCTCCATGCTTACTCCGACAGCTTGTCGGACGATCACAAAGGGGCAGGGCTTAGCAAAGGGTCAATTTGTGGACATTTTCTGCTGCTGTTCTTCTTCTTTAAGTTAGCTGCCAACTGCTATCAGCTACTTTTTAAATGTCCAGCGATGGGTCACACACTTAACACGTACTTAAAACATCACAACCTAGCCTCACATGATCCAGTACTGCTGGCTGGCACATTTATGCAGACATTATTTGGCATTGTTACTACCTCCACAGTCGTTTTAAAGCTGTAACCACTCTGTCACCCTATTCCGCAGTTGTACCTTTTATACAGCACAGTGAGGTGGCATATAGGGTTGGGCGATATGTTAAAAATTTCCAACCGGCCACCGTCAGCCCATCAACCAGCAGCTGCCAATATATTTGGCAGTTGTGTGTGTGGCGGAGAAAAAAAAAAAAGAGGGGGGATGTTGCATTCATGTGATGTTGGAAAGAATCGAAAAATGACTTTCAGAATGGGATAATTCACATGAACGCCACCTCATGTCAGAAAAACAACTCGGATCTCCCGACACCACATGAATGCAGCAAAAAAATGCAGCGTGCTTTGCGAGCCCACTCATGTCCAACATGGCACAGAAATATCTGTGCATACCGGCAACAAGCACGCCATCAGAGAGGGTGTTTAGCACGGCTGGTAACATTGTTAACCATATGCGCACTTTGCTTAAGCCAGATAAGGTTAACATGCTTGTTTTCCTCTCCAAAAACATGTAAAACACTGTGTTTTTGAGTTAAAGACAGTGCAAAGGGACTTTATTATTTTATGTGATTTTTGCACTTTATTTTTCCATTGTTCTTCGTTTAGCCTATATTTATTATTATTTGTATTTATTTATTCAAGCAATAAGCCTACGAGAGGCTTTTAGAACAGCTATAACAGCTTAAGTTTTTTTTGCCACGTCCACAACAGCATTATTATAAAGACAGTGCAAAGGGAGTGGACATCATTATTTTATGTGATTGTGTGATTTTTGCACTTTATTTTTCCAATGTCCTTCGTTTATATTTACTTATTTGTTATCATAGGCTACTGTTACTGTGTAACTTTTGTGGACCGACCAACTGTTGATTCTGTTTCAATAAATTTACCTGCGCCTTACTGTCTGACTGTGGTCTTTAATGTCAAAATTACCGAATTGAAATTTTACTGAAACATACAGCCTATAGGCTATAGTCTTATTCATAAAAAAAAAAAAAAAAAAAAATCACCTTGAGATCTTTGCTGAGTAATAAGCTGTAAAGATGGGCTGAAAACAACTGTTCGACACCATTTTAAAAAGAGTCTGACGACTGCAGAAGGACGCATTCGCTCACAGCCTCTAAATCAGCAAACAGGTGGGAGATAGGGATAACATACCTGTCCTACTATAACGATCGGGGTGCACAACTGCACATCTTTTTTGATGTAGTTCTCAAATATGGTTTATGAATTAACGTTATGGCCGGGTTCCACCGGCTGCAAATGTAAGCGTCACGTCAAGCGTCTTGTTTACCGTTTGCTGAGCCATGATAGTTACAGCATTTTCCAGTTATTACATATATTTGAGTTATCTACAAGTTTACTGTACTGTTTGTCATCTACTCGCTTTCAAATGTCCGCCACGGACATTTACACAATGTCACAGATAAACATGGGTAAATGCATGAAAAAAAAATCATCACATATCACCTCTGATAATGGTTTATTCATTTAAAAACACATTGTGCTCGTTTAGCACACTATTTCATGTAGTTTTTATCTACTGGGAGCGTAGTGCGACAAAAATAGAAAAGCATCCTAAAATACAGAGTTGTCGCGCGGCAGACGGGGGTTGTCGCGCCGCTCCCGTTGCCAGTGGAGCCGCTGTAATTGATTAACAGGGGGGCGAGCTGCTACAGGACTCGCACTGCAGACGTGTCGCACCGCTGACGTGCCCGGTGGACCCCAGCCGTAACTTTCAGCTCCGCCATCAGTGACGTGTTTTGTGAAAGACTCGTCGGAAATCAGTGTTAAGCTGCCAGTTCCAATACGCACACACTTTGAATTGTGCTCTACATAGTAATTATGGACTATATGTACCGAGTTGAATTCTGTGGAGACAGACCATTAATTTAGCAAAATAGAATGACAAAAATCGCCCAAAAAAATCGCCAAAAATGAAACCAACCGTGATGGACTCAGCCAATGGGCGATTGGCGATATACTCGTCCAATTGCCCAAGCCTAGTGGCATAAAGGTGTGAAATTCCTGCCTTGAAGAGGCTGTCTAAAAGAGGCTAGTGTATTCCTGATACAACCACTGGGCGTCACCTAAGTCAGAATTTGGGGCTTAATTCCTGTCAGAAGTGTGTGTACCTCTCTTAGCGATCATTTGTGGACAGCCCAGGTTGAGGTCAATGGCATCGCAGTAGTCCTGGGCCAACAGGGCCGCCTGAAGGAATACCTCTGGATCATTGGCACAAAACTGACACAGAGGGAATGCAACACTGTGATTTACTGGAATTATATGAGGAACAATGTTTTGTAAGAACAAATACATAAAGCACCTGGTGACCAGCCCGTGGCGACTGCACAGGAAAATCAACATGCCTGGAAATGTTCCAGTCAACCATCATTACCAACATGGAGATGACCTCACCTGTGTGATGAGAGGTCTGTCCTCTTCACACACCTCATTGTAGAGGTTTTCTCTCCTGTAGTTGGCATCGCGAACAAACACCTGGGCATGCAGCATGGGGGTGTAGCAGAGCTGAGCACCATGTCGGCGACTCAGCAGGCGCCAAGCCAGCTCGCTCTGGTCCACCATGGGTGCCACCACAAAGCGTGCTCCTTTCAGGGTCTTCTTCCAGAACTCAAAGCCCTGGAGCTTGGCCATTAAAGTTGTTTTCACTAGACCAGGAAGGACAACAATTAATTAAAAACCCTGCAAATAAACTGGTAAACACAACGGAGAGTGGACAAATTAAGAGAGTTACTCTATGAAATGAAAGGGGAAAGACTTTCAGATTTTGATGTAGCACCCAATAGTAGTGATGTTACCTCTGATACTGAAGTCCTGAGGCCTGTGTCAAGCAAAGTGGCCGTGTCCAAATGAAGCCTGTATAAAGGCCCATATCGTTTTTCAGAATATCACATCAAATCAAAATCAAATCAAATCAAATCAACTTTATTTATATGGCACTTTTCATACAACAGTAACACAAAGTGCCTCACAGAGGTTAAAAACAACAAAGATCCAAAACTGAAAACAAAAAGAAAAGAGAAAACCCAACCCTCCCACCCCACATAGAGATACATAAATATACATATACACATGCACGCGCGCACACACACACACACACACACACACACACACACACACACACACAAGCTATCACTAAAGAGACATGGCCTAGCACCGAGACCCGAGGCAAGGAAAAAGCCACCTCTGGGGGCTGTCCACGGCCACAGGGAGC